>NW_025836706.1:0-1921 GCF_002878395.1 Capsicum annuum | reverse complement strand
TATTTTTCACCAACACTTCTTCTATTTTATCTCAACACTATCTCTCCATCTTCCTACATCATTTAAAAAAAAATCATTACGGAATAAAAATAAATATTTCCACTACTAAAAATGAATTATTTTATTTTAATTTTTTTTCATGATATAAGAATTGATTGTTAATAGTTGAAGGGTATAAGTATGTTTATAATTTTATTTATATCAAATTATCATATAAAAAAATGAAAATTTTGACCTCACAATTTTAATATTATGTATATTTTTTTAAAATTTAGAAGTCGTTTGGACATGAATATTTTTAAATTTATTTCAAAAAATTAATTTGCTTTATTCAAAAATCTTTATCTGAATTTTATGAAATATGATACAAATACCACATGTCTAAACACAATTACTAATTTACCCTTATAAATATCTTGAAAAATATGTAACTCTTTAGTAGTTTAATAGTTACACAAATCACTCTATATTTTTTTAAAAAATGGATAAACTGATACAAACCAACTATGAAAACACGAAAACAAGATGAAAATACCATTAAGGCAGCAAGCACAAGCCGAGAATGAGAAGACAATATTCAAACACAACAAATACAATTAGATAAAGATAAATAGTGAGGCATAGATTATTACAAAAAATACGAACTACAGTGTGTTCAAATGCTAAAACCCCTAGATACTCACAATAATAACATCACACTCTTACGAAGACGTCAAGGGAACCGGAATCCCCAAGAAACCCTCATTTCTAAATGGGTAACCAACACCAAATGAATCCACGTTCGGCCATAAGTGGATCCACACTTGTCATAAGTGAATCCATACTTGTAAACACCCTCTAAAAGATGTCTTTCAAAGTATTATCAAAGTTGAAGACAAATGAACTAATAGAAGCTACTAATAGTCTTGGCTAAACTTATTATAGTAAATGACCAAAAGGCCTTTAATGAGACCAACAAAAGGGACAGGCTTGGAGTGTAGCCTTGGGGCGGCTTTGGAGTGTTTGAAGGCCTTCTTTACACTTCAAAGCTTGTTCTCTTGGTTGGGCAGCCCCCAAGCTTGAGTCTTTACGTATTGGCTTCCAATCATGTCCTGGAAAGTTAAGATGCCCCTTAGACTCGTATCATTGTCCCCTTCTTGAAAAGGATTCGACCTCATATTCGAACCTTGCAAACAGTAGGAGACACAAGCAAACACACTTTCCTCAAGACTTGAGGGTTAGGGTTAGCACAATTAATTATACCATAGTCATTCCAATCACCCAAACTCGAACACCCTTCAAAGAAGGATCAACTTGTCTATCCACATAAGTATGACAAGAAATAAGAGACAAAAATTATTTATCAAATAGAGTCTATAGACTCTTCTTGGAACAACAAATAGGATTGCAAACCGAAATAGAAAGGTGTAAGACCTAAAAATTTAATAAAATATGTAAAATTTGTGATTTTATATGATTTGACTATTTTACCCCTCCTCATAGTAGCATTATGGTATTTCTGGGGTATGGGAGTGATTGACATAATTTTTGATGGATTTTGGAATCATTTATGAGATATTATGGTTTTGATAGCTTCAAGAGTAAGGGTGTGCATCGGTCAGTTCAGTTCGATTTTATGTGTTATTGGTTTGGTTTATCGGCTTTCAGTTTTTAAATATGTAAAACCAATAACCAACCAATAATATATTTTCTTATCGATTTCGACTTATCGGTTTTTGGTCCTAAACGGTTTGATTTTCGGTTTAACTAATAAGAAAATACTTATAAAATAGAAATAGTAACAACTAACTTAAAAATATAAAATCTTAGTTACTGCCAAAATCCTAGGCAATGCATTTTAGTTTATAAGAATCTTCAAACTCGAACTGAATGTTAGTTAGAAAAAAAATTAAATCCTAATTGTTGGAAGCTATAAGTGCTT
>NW_025836705.1:0-1020 GCF_002878395.1 Capsicum annuum | reverse complement strand
TACGTTGGACTCCATGTATCTCACATGTTTTATGTCGGTTATAGGATCTTCCAATGTGTGTGTGTGTACTCTTCTATCTAAGATAAAAACATATTTGCTTAAAAGGCTGAGTTTGAGAAAGTCATTATTCTTAAAAGATTTGAGAAATATATTCTAATTAGAATTAACATGAGATTTGATTGTTTTGATGATTTGAAATTGAGATGAAAGTGAATTGAGAACATATTGTAATAACTCACTTGTTTTACTTTACATGTAATATTCATCCATGATTTTGATGATTTAATTCGAGCTAAGTGAGTCATCTATATCAGCATGCATAATTTTATAAACTGTGATGATATTAAGCTATTATTTTATATATGCATTGCACCCCTATATGCTCGGTATTTTTCCATGGTACTGACCCACATATTCGTATGTGGGCTATATTTTCTCAGAATATAGGTACAAGGTATAGTTGTACCTTCAGATCCAGTCAGTTCGTGGTATCCAGTCAGCAGGTGATGAGTCCTTTTGATTCAAGGGCTTGGGTTAGTTATGTAGAGTTTATATTGCTGTAGTTTCTTTATTTAGTTGTATTGAGTTAGGGTAGTCGGAAGTCATAACCCAGCTACCTACAGTCAGTACTAGTAGAGGCTTCATAGACAGTCAGTAGAAGTTGATGTATTTTGTTTCAATTTTGGATGTAAAGGCAGAATTGTAATCCTGTAAAATTCCATTTTTGTATCGATCAGATTCAGAAAAGAGTTAATTTCTGCTGATTTGTATAGATTTGTATTTTTATTCAGTTGGTTATGAGTTATGCCAGTAGAAGGGTTAGCTTGGGGTCACTTGTGACCTTAAGCACCGTGTGACGTCTCGGGACCCGATTTCGGGGCGTTACAAACTTGGTATCAGAGCCTAGAGTTCAAGTGTCCTAGGGTGTCTATGAATTCGTGTCTAGTAGATTCTTGCGGAATGGTACAGAGACGTCTGTACTTTTCTTCGAGAGGCTACAGGGCATTTAGGAAATGTTTC
>NW_025836704.1:0-1424 GCF_002878395.1 Capsicum annuum | reverse complement strand
AAAATATTTTTCGAAAAATATTTTTCATTCACCAACCAAACATGAGAAAATAAGTAGAAAACCAACTTATTTTCCAGGAAAACATTTTTCAAGAAAACATTTTCCATGGAAAATATTTTTCATCATACCAAACACACCCTGGGTCTCTGTATCACGCTATTCATCATCATCACCCTAAGTTCAATTTGATGGTGCATCTCTGTTTCTGCCCAAGGATGATCTTGCAAAAATTACTAAATCCTCAAAGTGACAATTACACATTAAAAAAGTGCCACTTTTCTGCCTCAAATATGTTGGGTTCAAAGTGTGTATGAAGTGTGAATGGAAAATGAAAAATGGTGGAGGAAAGGAGCCACCCAATTTAGAAAGTGTACTCCAAATTGAAAAGTTCACTAATTCTCCCACATTGGTGGGAGAAGTAAACTTTGGTGTGTTTATAATAAGAACACTTACTCCACATGGTAAGTGAGGCAAGAAATAAGAGATGTCTCGCGCCGTCATCGTCGTCGCTCGATCGGCTCGAATTTGGATTTGAAAAATGATCGATCGATGAGATTTATCTTTTTGGACGAACTTTATTTGAATTCCGAAGAATGCCAAGAAAAAATGAAGTAAATTTTTACTGCACAGTTTCGGAACTCTATTTATATACATGCTGTAACAGTGAAACAATAACAGATGCAATGGTTTGAACAAGAAGTTTCGGAACAAACATACTGATTCGCATGAAATGACATGACTGTTTCGGAACAAACACACTCCTTGATGAACAGACATGAATTTACAGAAAAGGTGCAACCTTTGAAGTGAATCATTGCCTCTTTTCAGAAGAGGCATGTTATGGCTATAAAAACCTGCTTTCTTCCACAGGTTTTGGTACGAAAATTTCAGAATACAAAATTACTTCTTCTCTTTCAAATTACTCTGTGTGATCAATCAAAACGTTCTGTGCGTTCGAAGATATTCCAACCGTTTGAGGTACCGCTACAGTTGGTCTGTTTAGCCATTTTATCCTGGGAAGAAAAATTCCACAACCTCGGGGACAATGAGGGGAATTATTTCCTTAAGGAAACTCCGTGAATTCGGACGACTTGGCTATTTTCTGTTTCATCTTAATTTCTGAAAGAATAAAATACACCTCTTGAAAAGGTCATTTTGATCTTGTGTTGAGGGTATTTGATATACTTCATTCCGTTCTTGTTTATACTTGAACTCTAGTTGAAGTTACTGTTTTGCATATACTGATTCTGTGTACCCGTAGTACGAACGAAAATAACAAAATATACATTCGCTAAAGAAGAGGATTATTAATTCAGCTAGTGATCATGATTCCGAAATAAGGCAATTTTCTTCAGTTGACGCAGTATCATCACTTCATCAAATAATTCACAGAATCCATCTGTACTTACCCAAATGGTCGATTT
>NW_025836703.1:0-1180 GCF_002878395.1 Capsicum annuum | reverse complement strand
TTCCATTTTTCAGTAGGGTCCTGAACATAAGGTAGTGTCCCATTTTTCAGGAGGGTCCTGAACATAAAGTAACATCCCATTTTCCAGGAAGGTCCTGAACATAGAGTAAAATCTCATTGTTCAGGAGGGTCATGAACATAAAGTGAAATCCCATTTTTCAGGAGGGTCCTGGACATAAAGTAAAATCCCATTTTTTAGGAGGGTCCTGAACATAAAATAAAATCCCATTTTTCAAGAGGGTCCTTAACATAAAGTAATATTCTATTTTCCCGGAGGGTCCTGATCATAGAGTAAACGCCCATTTTTAAAAAGGGTCCTGAACATAAAGTAAAATCCCATTTTTCATGAGGATCCTGAACATAAAGTAATATCCTATTTTCCATGAGGGTCCTGAACATAGAGGAATATCCCATTTTTCAGAAGGGTCCTGAACATAGATTAAATGCCCATTTTTCTGGAGGGTCCTGAATATAAAGTGAAATCCCATTTTTCAGGAGGGTCCCTAGCGTAAAGTAGAATCCCATTTTTCAGGAGAGTGTTGAACATAAACTAAAATCTCATTTTTCAGGAGGGTCCTGAACAAAAAATAAAATCCCATTTCTCAGGAGGGTCCTGAGCATGAAGTAGAATTCCATTTTTCAGGAGGGTCCTGAACATACGGTAAAATCTCATTTTCTAGGAGGGTCCTGAACATATAGTAACATCCCATTTTCCATGAGGGTTCTAAACATAGAGTAAAATCCCATTTTCAAAGAGGGTCCTGAACATAAAGTGAAATCCCATTTTTCAGAACCTAAACATAAAGTAAAATCTCATTTTTCAGGAGGGTCCTGAACATAAAATAAAATCTTATTTTTCAGGATGGTCCTGAACATAAAATAAAATCCCATTTTGCAGGTGGTTCCTAAACATAAAATAAAATCTCATTTTTCAGGAGGGACCTGAACATAAGGTAAAATCTCGTTTTTTCAGAAGTGTCTTGAACATAAAGTAACATCCATTTTTCAGGAGGGTCCTGAAGAGAAAGTAAAATTCTCATTTTTCAGGAGGGTCCTGAACCCAAAGTAAAATCCCATTTTTAGGGAGGGTCCTGAACATATTATAAAATCTCATTTTTCAGATGGGTCCTGAACATAAGGTAAAATCCTATTTTTTCAGGAGGGTCCTGAACATTAAGTAA
>NW_025836702.1:0-1075 GCF_002878395.1 Capsicum annuum | reverse complement strand
TTCCCTTTCATATTTCTCATCAAAATGCATGCACCAATAATTTATTGTGTTCCTCACAGCATCTTTTATATCCCCTTCACGGGCTTCAATCCATTGTAATTTTTCATACAAAGATGGTTCGTGTGATTGTCCCAATCCCTTGATTGCTTTATAAGTAACTCTCTAAACTATTTCTCCAATCTCATCATATTGGTTTTTAAAAATTCTGGATTTGGTAGGTTCAAATTCTTGAGGAGATACATAAAGTTTCTCAACAATTATCAGGCTCACATAAGCTGTGTCATCATCTTGCAAAGGAGGTGCAAGGTTCTGTGTGGTACAAGCATACTCCAAAATTTGTTTGATTAAATCATGTTTTCTCTCCAATATTTTCTCAAGACCATCCCACTTTATTCTTTCTAGTGGACAATGAAAGATAGTTTCCGAAGGCAGTACTGTGTCAATAATATCCCATGAGAATGAGTTGTATTTCCCATTCCACTTAGTATAAAAGGGGTACTCTTCGATAATGTTGTCAAAACAAGTGTAAGCAAACTTGACAAGTAGATCAATCTCCAAGTTAAAATTGTTGCCTGAAATATTGACTGAACAAGGAAGAGTACTTTGAACGTGTGTCTCGTGTTAATCAATAAAACTATACATAAATGAAAATTTTAATGAATTAAAAATTTTTTTGCTCACCAAAGAAAAAGATGTAGAGGAAAATTAAGCCACAATTAATGGAGCATTTATTGTACATACTAGAGGAGCAAGGCCCGTGTCAGCACGGGCCCAACATTAAGATGTTTATTTTTCTTTTCAATCTTGATATATTTAAATAAATTTTTTTAATAGAAGGATTGCATATATTTTCTAGGATTCATCCGGAATCTAGCATTAGTTCAACATATGTTATTTTAATACGTATTTAGATAATTTAAGTTGTTAACTATTTTAATATATAATAGTTTTTTATGTAATTTTTAAATAAATATACATTACTTTTCTTGTCCAAATTATTGTGGCATTGATAATCAATTATATTATGGAAATAATTTAAGTTTTAAATTATTGTGACTTATAATACTTTTTTTCT
>NW_025836701.1:0-1002 GCF_002878395.1 Capsicum annuum | reverse complement strand
TCAAACAGGAAAAAGCAGGTGATTAAATGAAAATACTATTTTTGATATTTATAGGAAGTATATAATGTGGGAGCTGGACCATTTTCTCCCCCATCCCCACCTCACCTAACTGAAATTTTAGTGCTTTTGTTTCAGTCCTATCCTATGTTTACATGTGGATTTTAGTACTTCAGCTTGTTGGATACCCAAATTTTTTTTATTGGCGAACATTTGATTCCCTACTTGTAATCCCTTCGACAATTTTCATTCTCTTGCCCTACTTAATTTTTTTTTTAAGAGAAAATCCTTCTTTTAAAATAATTTTAGATATGCGGTGTCAGGAGTTCAGCCTACTGAAGTTCAAGTATTAGTACATTACTGTCAGAAGTTCAATCGTTTTTTGCATGAGATTCACATCCTGATAATGTCACATCCCTTTTTTACGTACTCCAAAAAATGTATATTTTAAAGTTCGAAAGGGCTTTACTATTTAAGTGACAAGAAATGAAAATTCATTTCGGAAAAGGATTATTTGCATTTTTTATTCAGAGTCGCCACTTGGCATAATTTGATGTGCCAAGTCACTTTTGAAAAATCCTTTTCGAAAACCATTTAACTCTTAAACTGGTTTGCGAACAGAGATTCCGGCTAAGGAATTCTGTTGACTGAGGGGAAGGTGTTAGGTACCCCTCGATCCTGTGGTTCTACCACGGTCGCTGGGCAGAGCGTATCGGATAAATTGACGTTACAAATGCATGAACCACACAATAGCACGCAAAATAATCAAACAATAACAAAACAAAAATAAAAAAAATGTAAAGTCCAGTCCAATTATTACAACTCGAAATAAAAATACTGAAATAACCTACACTAGTCCTAAACCATGCTTTACCCGCTACCTCGGGCCTTGATCACGAGCATCCTTAGCGTACAAAATTCTTCGGGGCATTCCCCGGGGAGTAAATACAAATTACCTCGGGGAATTCCCCGAAGAATTTTGTACGCTAAGGATGCTCGTGATCA
>NW_025836700.1:0-1033 GCF_002878395.1 Capsicum annuum | reverse complement strand
AGGATACTCTAGAAAAGATATTCAACACCCTAACTACGCTTTCAATGAAAGTGGACAGTATGGGTAATGAAATAGAAAAGCTAAAGACTAATAAAGTTAAACTGAAGTCTATAGCTACAAATCAACTAACTCAGCAGTGTGCAGACCTATGTCGATCGGAAGACATTAAAATTTCAGAGCTAGAAGGAGACGTTGGGATACTCCATAAAACCCATAACGTTTATCAATCTACTTCTGCAGGTACAAGCAAAAGAGTTAGGAAAAACACAAATATGAACCTAAACAGGCTATTTGATAAACCATTTATTCCAAATACACCAAAAGATCCTATGTTTATACCCCCATAAATTATCACATACTGAGATAGTTTAAACCAAGACAAAAAGACCTACAATTATACAAGCTGAACATACGTAGGAAATATTAACAAAATATAAACCTTCTTAAATACCAACCCCAAAGCTATAAACATCCAAGAACCACATACGAATTATATAACCCAGAAGCTAACCGGATACAATAAGCTAATTGCTTTACCCAAAACCAAACCAAGTCTAGTTAAAACCTTTTACGAATATGGACTACTTAGTACCATATATACGGAAATGAAATATCCAATATACCAGAAATATATGATTCATTTAACATTTTTAAAAGAATAACTAAAGGTAACCTATTTTTTATAAAATTTTATATAGCACCAGCAGAGATATTGTATGATGAAGTTAAATCACCTATACAAGTTGTAAAAATAGGAATGACCCGATATATGATTATACCAGAAGATATTATTCCACAACTAGAAATACCTAGAATTGAGATACCAAATTTTTATGCAAATAAGAGAATTATCGGTCTATCCACAATTCTTTAAGAGTTAGCAAACACTTATCGTAACAGAAATCCCATATGGAGTTATTATTCAAGAGGTAATGTAATAGTATACTCAAATTCAAAGGAACTACGAGAAGCAGATATAGAAGACGTTAGGCAATGGATCTTGACTTTACTCAATCCAGAGAAAAAACCTATT
>NW_025836699.1:0-1242 GCF_002878395.1 Capsicum annuum | reverse complement strand
TAACTGATTCAGCAATTGATGAAAGTGAAATTCAATCCCCTACAAGTCGCACCAGAGGTTCCTTAGCAGCTTTTTTCTCTAACGGGGTCACAGGCACTAACACTTTTTCATTTGTAGGTGCCACTAGATCCAAAGCTAAGAACAGCAGTAAAAGCGATCAAAACCTTGGCACTTCCAATTCCATTCAAAGTCCACATGCAGTATATCTTGCGGGTGAATGCTTGGAATTTCCTTTTCTAACCTAAGTCTATTAGAAACTTTTGTCTCGATTTCTTAGCTTTTGTGAAGCTGGTGCTTCTGTCATTCAGATTTTTGTTGGTCGCCTGAGGGTAAATTCTATTGTCTTATAAGAAATTTTGTTGTTTGGATTTCTTTAATTCTTTAGGCATAACATCTGTCATTATTTTCAGGATTGATTTCGCAATCACACTGGTGACTCTGAAGTTGAACGTGCTCTTAGACGAGGAGAAGACCCCGGGTTAGCACTATTCTATTTTCCACTTTGTTTCTGAAGTTGAAAGTGCTAGATGTTACATTTGAAGATTTGTTGAGGCCATGTGTATTCTCTTCCTGTTGCATAAAGGTTATACTTTTATTTGCGAGACCAACCTGCTAATCAATACGGTCACCGTTTAAAGTGTAATCTATACGTAAAACTTAATAGCCACCGTTAAGTAAACAACCTTATATTAGTAAACAACCTTATAACCTTAACGGCCACCGTTTAATCTTATAACCTTATATTATTAAACAACCTTATAACCTTATAACCTTAACGACCACCATTTAACCTTATAACTAGCGTTAAGTAAACAACCTTATAACCTTAATGACCACCGTTTAACCATATAACCTTATATTAGTAAACATTCTAATAACCTTAACGGCCACTGTTTAACCTTGTAACCTTATATTAGTACACAACCTTATAACCTTAACAACCATCGTTTAACCTAATAACCTTATAACCTTATAACCTTAATGGCCAACGTTTAACCTTATAACCACCGTTAAGTAAACAAACTTTTATTAGTAAACAACCGTATAAACTTAACGACCACCGTTTAACCTTATAAACTTATATTAGTAAACAACCGTATAACCTTAATGGCTACCGTTTAACCTTATAACCTTATAACCTTAGAGGCCACCATTTAACCTTATAACCACCGTTAAGTAAACAACCTTATAACCTTAACGGCCACCGCTTAACCTTATAACCTTATATTAGTAAACAACCTT
>NW_025836698.1:0-1255 GCF_002878395.1 Capsicum annuum | reverse complement strand
GCACCAGAGGTTCCTTACGTCACCCTATGTCCTTAGCAACTTTTTTCTCTAACGGGGTCAACAGGCACTAACACTTTTTCATTTGCAGGTGCCACTGGATCCAAAGCTAAGAACAGCAATAAAAGCGATCAAAACCTTGACACTTCCACTTCCATTCAAAGTCCAAATGCAATATATCTTGCAGGTGAATGCTTGGAATTTCCTTTTCTAACCTAAGTCTATTAGAAACTTTTGTCTTGACTTCTTAGCTTTTGTCACGCTGTTGCTGCGGCTCAAGCTGGTGCTTCTGTCATTCATATTTTTGATGGTCGCCTGAGGGTAAAATCTTTTGTCTTATAAGAAATTTTGTTTTTTGGATTTCTTTAATTCTTTAGACATAACATTTATCATTATTTTCAGGATTGGTTTCGCAATCACACTGGTGACTCTGAAGTTGAACGTGCTCTTAGAATAGAAGAAGACCCCGGGTTAGCACTATTTTGTTTTCCACTTTGTTTCTGGAGTTGAAAGTGCTAGATCTTACATTTGAAGATTTGTTGAGACCATGTGTATTCTCTTCCTGTTGCATAAAGGTTATAGTTTTATTTGCGAGACCAACCTGCTAATCTATATGGCCACCGATTAAAGCTTAATCTATACGTAAAACTTAACGGCCACCGTTAAGTAAACAACCTTATATTAGAAAACAACCTTATAACTTTAACGACCACCGTTTAACCTTATAACGTTATATTATTAAACAACCTTATAACCTTAACGACCACCGTTTAACCTTATAACTAACGTTAATTAAACAACCTTATATTAGTAAACAACCTTATAACCTTAACAGCCACCTTTTAACCTTATAAGCTTATATTAGTAAACATCCTTATAACCTTAACGGCCACCGTTTAACCTTATAACCTTATATTGGTAAACAACCTTATAACCTTAACGGCCACCGTTTAAGCTGATAACCTTATAACCTTAACGACCACCGTTTAACCTTATAACCTTATAACCTTAGCGGCCAACGTTTAACCTTATAACCACCGTTAAGTAAACAAATTTATATTAGTAAACAACCTTATAACCTTAACGACCACCGTATAACCTTATAACCTTATATTAGTAAACAACCGTATAACCTAAACGGCCACCGTTTAACCTTATAACCTTAGAGGCCACCGTTTAACCTTATAACCACCGTTGAGTAAACAACCTTATAATCAATTAATATGAGTCATCTAGGTATTAAGAAAATAAATAATAT
>NW_025836697.1:0-1946 GCF_002878395.1 Capsicum annuum | reverse complement strand
TCCATATAATGTGAGGTTCTGCTTGCGCTTTGATCTTCATCAGGCTTTTCCAATTGTGAGTCAGCTGACCAAGGAACTTTGCTCACTGGATGTGATCTCTTGCAATATTTCTTCATTAAAAAATCAGCCCAAAGAGATTGTTGGGTCCTGAACCTCCACCATCTTTTAAGTATCAATTAATTGGAGATATCATGCATCCTTCTTATTCCAACACCCCCTTCATCTTTTGGGAAACATAGATTTTACCACTTACTCCAATGATACTTATTTCTACCATCACTAGTTCCCCAAAGAAAATTAGCAAAATGCATCTCGATAAGGCAGTTGGTACCCTTAGGTAGGTTGAGGGCAGAGAGAGTATAAATAGGTATGGATTGCAGGACATGCTTAATAAGTGTAATTTTTCCACCATCAGAAATCTTGCTACTTTGCCATCCATTTAGCCTATTAACAATTTTTGCAAGCATACTATCAAAATAGCTGAGATTTTTCTTTCCACTATATATTGGACAACCCAAATAATTGAAAGGAAATTTTTTATCCATATAACCAGTCATTCTTCTCATTCTGTTAATCCTATAAGGAGAAGTATTTGGAGCGGTTACGAAAAAGCTCGTCATTATTCACTTTTTGACCAGAGGCTTTTTCGTACCTCCTGATTTGATGCTTAATGAGTTTGATCATCTTGTTGTTACCCCCGCTAAAAATCACTATATCATCAGTGTAAGCTAGATGATTAATGATACGGCCATTGTGATTCATGCTGAAAGGAGTAAAATTCTCATCAGAGTTTAGATTATTCAACATTGTAGATAAAAGCTCAGAGCCAATAATGAAGAGAGAAGGAGAGAGGGGATCACCTTATTTAAGGCCATGGGAGAAGCTAAAAAACCGCACCCTAGTTCCATTAATGAGAATGGAATACCTGCATTGGAAATAATCCTCCAAATCATATCCAGCCCAATACCAGAAAAACTGAACCTCTTCATAACACTTATTAAAAAAATCCATGACATTTCATCATATGCCTTGGCCATATCAAGCTTCATTATTAGATTGCCGCCTTTATTGTATTGCTTAATACTCTGAGCAATCTCTTTAGTAAGTAAAATATTATCAGTAATTAATCTACCTTTAACAAAACCACTTTGATTATCAGAGATTATCCTACCCAACAGGGGATTAAGCCTATTAGCAAGAATTTTGGAAATAATTTTACAACTGAAATTACTCAAACTAATAGGTATAAGTTCAGAAAAATTAGATGGAGAATACTGAGTTCATCGGAAGATGTACGGTTTGTTGTTGCTAAGAATTGAGATAAGAACACAAAAGCCGTAGTTTTGGTCGTCAGGTAATAACATTCTTAATCTTTCATTTCGTTTAAACAAAGTTGTTACTTTGCTCTTCTTCTTCATTGTTTTAATGTATTGTTACTATTTTCTTTTTGTAGTGGGTTTTTGATTTACTGACGAGAGTGTTAATGAAAATTCAATTTTGGTAGAACAATTTGTTAAGTACTTTGAGACGTATCGAGAGAAAATAGACTTGGTGATTACGAAAAATAGGCATACAGGTAGACCCAGAGGTTCTGGGTTCATCATTTATGCAGATCTAACCGTTGTAGACACTGTTATAGCTAAAAGCCATATTATCAATGACAAACTTTTAGACACTGTTATAGCCCAAAACCATATTATCAATGACAAACAACTGAGTAGTTTAGCTTCTGCTTTTGTGTACCTCCTCCTTTCATGTTCAATTGATGTTGAATTGGAGTTGTGAGATATTATAAAACTTTGCTCAACTTTGTTGACTACCTATAATATATATACACACTTTAGTTAGTGATGCTTTAGGTAGAGGATCTATGGGAAACAACCTCTCTATCGCCAAGTTGGGGTAACGTATGTATATGGGATTACAATGGGAATATTGTTGTTGTA
>NW_025836696.1:0-1556 GCF_002878395.1 Capsicum annuum | reverse complement strand
GGACCATCCTGAAAAATGGAATTTTACTTTATGTTCAGGACCCTCCTGAAAAATGAGAATTTACTTTCTGTTCAGGATCCTTCTAAAAATGGGATTTTACTTTTGTTCAGTACCCTCCTGAAAAATGGGATTTAACTTTCTGTTCAGGACCCTCCTGAAAAATGGGAATTTACTTTCTGTTCAGGATCCTCCTGAAAAATAGGATTTTACTTCTGTTTAGGACCCTCTTGAAAAATGAGATTTTACTTTATGTTCAGGACCCTCCTAAAAATGGGATTTTACTTTCTGCTCAGGACCCTCCTGAAAAATGGGAATTTACTTTCAATCAGGGCCCTCCTGAAAAATAGGACTTTACTTTCTGTTCAGGACCCTCCTGGAAAATGGGACAACGCTTTCAAAATGAAATGCTACTTTATTATAATTCTTTTTTGGGATAATTTTCGTTCTAGTTTTAATTTTGGGTTTCAGGAGCCCGCCGGAAGAACAGGGTGATGAAATAGCAAGTCAGAGGACCGCCTGGAGAACAGAGTGAAGAAATGAAAGTCAACCAACAAAGTGATGAAATAGCAAGTCAGGAGCCCGCCTGGAGAATAGAGTGAAAAAATTAAAAGTCAAGCAACAAAGCGAAGCAATTGAAAGCCAAGCAACAAGTTAAAAGAAATTGCAAGTCAGGAGCCCGCCTGAAGAAGAGGGCGATGAAAGTCTAGTCAAGAACCAATAGAAGCTATATTGATAGGATTTTTGTAATTTCATTTATGTTTTAACTTGTAATTTTCATTTTTGATGTAATAACAGAGCCGCAGACCGGAACCTCGATAGAACCTCACTCGACTCTCCAACTTGATATAGTCCACCTCCATCCAATCCTTGGAGACACTTGTCACTTGATCCCCTCATAACTGGGGTGGGTAGGATGTCCTAAGTCAAGACCTGATTTTCCTCGTTTCTCTTGCTCCGTGCTTTTAAATAGAGGTTAGGACAAAATTCTGCCTCGTTGTCTACTGCTTTGTATGAAAACACCATGCGTTTACATCTAAAGGGGGCATGATGTAGACACGTGATTTCGTCCTCTTAAAGTTCAATTTTTATTCGCATTTACCCATTTTTGTTTTATCCTACCATGTACCCTCACCCATGTTATTATACCCTCACAAAATACAAAAAATAACAAACTCTCTAACAAATCCTATCCTATCCTAACCCATCTTATCCTAACAACCTACCCAATTAAAATAAAACACATCACACACTACCCCTACCCTAAGTGACCCCACCTACCCTACCTCCCTACCCCACCCTCACCTCATATATACACACACTAGGGAATACGAGAGAGGAGGAGAGAATTTCCATTGAAATCAAAAGAGGAGGGGTAACTCCACAGGATATTCCCCTGAGCAGAATACTCATCCATCATTCATCATCCATGGGGGATTTTTATTTTTCTCTTGGGGAACAAGACACCAAATTGAGCAGAAGGGGATTTATATTTTTTCTCTCACAGATCAAGAAAAATACAGAGAGATGGCCATTTTTTTAACTCTCCCTTTTTGTTT
>NW_025836695.1:0-1441 GCF_002878395.1 Capsicum annuum | reverse complement strand
CCCAACAGTAGTGATTAATATTAACATAATAGAAGTAAGTGGGTCGATCAAGTATCTGAAGTCTAAAGAAAAATCATTATTAATGATCCAAGACCATACATATTGAGAAAAAGAACTGCTATTTATTTGCTGAATAGACAGGTAGATTGAAAAAATCATGACTATGCTTAACAATAAAACACTTTGAAAAGCCCATATACGGCGAAAACTTTTTGTTGCCGTTGGAAAAAGAATAAGCCCCGCTCCTATTAACATAGGGACTGGAAGTGGAATGAAAGGTATGATCCATGCATATTCATATGTCTGTTCCATAAAAAAGTTTTGAATTCTTAATTAATTGTTTCCGATTCACCGAATCTTACCTCTTTTGAAAGGAGTCAATACAAAGTAAAAATATGAACTAACTTAAACTAAATTAAAACTTGAATCGAATTTTCTATTATTATCTTTTGCCTATCTCGATAATATTTTATTTTAGTATTATAAATTGCGTATTATAAAGAATTCATTTTGAACAATAGATGTATTTCACATCTAACTATAACTAACAATGAGGAATTTTATAATGACAGTTCCAAAAAAAATGCACTTCGAGATCAAAAAAACGTATTCGTAGAAATATTTTGAAAAGGAAGACATATTGGATAGCATTAAAGGCTTTTTCGTTAGTGAAAGCTATTTCTACTGGGGAGTCAAATTTTTGTTTTTTGGTACGCCAAACAAAAATAAATAAGTAATAAAACGTTAGAATAATTTGAATCAACTTGAAAAAATAATTCAATATATTCTTAAATTATTCAATTAGATAATAATTGAATAATGTAAGGATTTCCCTTTCATATTTGATATTGATTAGTGAGCTAATCAATATGTAATGGAACTCTATTCGCTTTTCTGATTGATATAGAAAATAATAGAATTAGGAAATTCTCTATTTACTATTCACTGAATAATAACTTTTTTGTTGACAAAAGAATAAAGATCGTTTCTATTCTAAGGTGGGGAGTTTGATTTTCCCCACCGACCTATTTGTTTGCAGAATTAAATTAAAATTTTTTTTTTTTGTATTTCGATTCTATTTCCATCTCTCCATATCTAGAGAAGAACGTATATAAAAATCTTTAGTGAAAGTTAAGAACTCATTGAAATTAATTGATTCTATTTTGCAACCTTTGTGTTTTGTCTAACTTTATAACTTTTTATTTTCTCTGAATTATTATATAGACCCCATGTATATCTTGCCCTTAACCCAATAGAGAAAATTGCTTAATGAAATTTTGTATGACTAATTGTCAATTTTGAGCAATGTAAAATAGGTTCTTTTCTTTCTATTTTGTCGTCAAAATCCCTTTTTTGTTTTAGATTTATGAAAAATAAATAAATAATAAATTGCTGATTAAACAATGAAAACAAAAACTTTTTGAACTCTATTCCTTAATTG
>NW_025836694.1:0-1610 GCF_002878395.1 Capsicum annuum | reverse complement strand
TCCTGCGCGTCTAAGCTCTAATCCAAGTGAATCTCACATGAATACAATTTTCATGATCATTATCCTAGTCTATAGAGTAGTTTAGAGGTGGAAAATATTTATAGCAATGACATAGAACAAGGTTGAGCTAAGACCAATTGATTCATCCAAAGTTTGACATTCGATTCTACAAGGGTCAATTTCAAATGTGAATATCTCTTAATATACATGTAATTTTTCATCCCAAGATCTATAAAATTGTAGATAATTGAATTATCTTTCCAACAATACCAATTTCGCAAAAATTCGATACCCGAGGGAAGAGTTATGTCCATTTTCGTGAGAGGCAGTAAGGGTGTGCGATGGGCAATGCACCGCCCAATCAAATATGTGCGATTGGGAGTGCGAGGCATACTTAAATGTCTGCCGTAAGGTGTGTGACGCACACCTTAAGGTTTTCCATGGGTTGTGCGCCGCATACCTCACTTCCAAGTTCCAAAAACACCCCTATATATGTCTATAACACGGGATTAAACTCCCATCACACCAAAATAAGTTTACTTTCTCTCAAAATCACCAAGAACATTCATTAGGGTTTCAACCTAAAAATTCAAATATCTCAAGATTCAACCATAAGTTTTCAATAATTCTTCGAGATTCGGAATCCCCATTCCGAGGGCTACAAGAAACACTCATTATTTTCACGAATAAGTCCCAAGGTCAAGAGTTCATTCAAAGCTTCAAGTTTAAGGTATGTGGGGTTTTTCAACAAGAACACCCTTTCGTTCTTGTGCCCAAAATTTGTATGATTTTACATGATCGACTTATGAATTTGAGATGGAAATTTGAAATCTATATTCTTTTTGAAGAAGTTATAATATTTTTGATGTTTTGAAGATGAATTTCATGAGCGTTGATGTGAATATTCATGATTAAAGATAAATTTCTAGATTTTCGTATGAATCATACATGTTTGATATATAAAGTGTGAATCTTGAAATGTTTTGATCAAGTATTGATATATGGGTTGTTGAATCCGATTTGAATTTATATTTTGTTGAAGTAATGTGTTATATACACTTTGAGATTAGATTGATTTGACTTTTTGGTCTTGAAGGAGTTATTTTTGAACTCGAATAAGAAAAGAAATCCACATTTTGATTGATTATGATAAAGGGGTAGCATGATGGCTCCCGTTATGAATTGTTGAATTGTGTTGTTGTGGATTTTCTTTTGAAAAGATCTGAGCTAAGTCCGCGAGTAGTCTTTAGTACCGAGTGGGAGATATAGCTGTGATTGGTACTTCCCTAGAACTACGTGCCCCATAGGATATGAGCCTAAGGCTGATTGATATAGTGATCACTAGTGAACGAAAGTTAAGGTCCTACTCCAATGGCAAGGATAGGACAGCTCTCTCCCACGTAGGTTGGACGTTGGACTCCATGTAGCACACATGGTTTATGTCGGTTGTAAGAGACTCCCAATGTGTGTGTATGTATTCTCCTATCTAATATGAAAAGTCTTATTCTTCTATCTGAGATGAAAACATATTTTTTTGAAAGACTGAGTTTGAGAAAGTCATTATTTTCGAAAGATTTAATGAACATATATTCCAAAGAGAATTGTTATGA
>NW_025836693.1:0-1035 GCF_002878395.1 Capsicum annuum | reverse complement strand
AATGGAACTAGGGTGGGGTTTTTTAGCTCCTCCCATGGCCTTAAGCAAGGTGATCCCCTCTCTCCTTATCTCTTCATTATTGCCTCTGAGCTTTTATCTACAATGTTGAACAATCTCAACTCCGATGAGAATTTTGCTCCTTTCAGCATGAATCACAATGGCCGTATCATTAATCATCTAGCTTACGCTGATGATATAGTGATTTTTAGCGGGGGTAACAACAAGATGATCAAACTTATTAAGCATCAAATCAGGAGGTACGAAAAAGCCTCGGTCAAAAATTGAATAATGACGACTTTTTTCGTAACCGCTCCAAATACTTCTCCTCATAGGAATAACAGAATGAGAAGAATGACTGGTTATATGGATAAAAAATTTCCTTTCAATTATTTGGGTTGTCCAATATATAGTGGAAAGAAAAATCTCAGCTATTTTGATAGTATGCTTGGAAAAATTACACTTATTAAGCATGTCCTGCAATCCATACCTATTTATACTCTCTCTGCCCTCAACCTGCCTAAGGGTACCATCTGCCTTATCGAGATGCATTTTGCTAATTTTCTTTGGGGAACTAGTAATGGTAGAAATAAGTGTCATTGGAGTAAGTGGTAAAATCTATGTTTCCCAAAAGATGAAGGAGGCGTTGGAATAAAAAGCATGCATGATATCTCCAATTCATTGATACTTAAAAGATGGTGGAGGTTCAGGACCCAACCATCTCTTTGGGCTGATTTTTTAATGAAGAAATATTGCAAGAGATCACATCCAGTGAGCAAAGTTCCTTCGTCAGCTGACTCACAATTGGAAAAGCCTGATGAAGATCAAAGCGCAAGCAGATCCTCACATTATATGGAGAGTTCAAGAAGGAAATTCCAGCTTTTGGTGGGACAACTGGATAGGTGTAGGTGCCTTCGCCAAGCAATGACAGGGCCCAGGTAAGTCTCCTAAAATTCTTATCAACTCTTTTATTGAGAATGGTACCTGGAACTTTGAAAAGTTAAGTACGGTTATTCCTAATTACATTGTGAACCTGAT
>NW_025836692.1:0-1056 GCF_002878395.1 Capsicum annuum | reverse complement strand
GTTGTGGGAAAAGTGACTGGACCCATCACCAGGTCCAACGTGATTTCTCTAATAGTGCCCTTTTGGGAGCCATCAAACCCTTTTATGTTCATCTTTCGAGTCTGCATTTTAGCCATATCGACCTCCAATCTAGTCAAGGTATTCAAAGGGCAAAGATTTAATCCCGATCCTGGATCAATCAGCACACGAGATATCATTCTCCCCTCATATTGTAATATGATATGTAGATCCTGATGGTGTACTCTACCTCCGGGTGGTAATTCATCATCATGGAATGATATCTTGTAGGCCTCGAATACTTGCCCAACCATATGGGACATTTCCTCGCCTGTTATGGTAGTTGGAACATAAGCTTCGCTTAAAACCCTTGTAGACACCTAATTTCGTCCCTCCCCAATATCGTTTTTACCTATTGTTTACCTTATCCTACCGTGTACCCTCACCCGTGTGATAATCCCTTCATAAAATGACAAAAATAACAACCCCCTAACTAATCTTGTTTTATCCTAATATTCTAACAACCCACCCAATTAAAAAACAACACCTACCTACCCTATCCTAACAAACACTACCCCACCCTCACCTCATATATGCACACACAAAAGGAACACGGAAGAAGGAGGCATATACAAAAAATCAGCCCCCCCTCTCTCCCTCTCTCTACTCTCTTTCTCTCTCCAAAATTGAAAGGAGAAGCGGCACCGCCTTTCCGTTCGACCAACGACGGTAGCAATAACGTCGTCATCACCGTCTTCCTCCCTTCGAAACCAACGTCTCCGCCCCAACAAACCATAGAAAGCCTCCGTCGCCAGCAGAATAGTTCGGCTCCCTCCACGTCGTCGTCGCCGTCGATTAGAGAAGAAAGCAACTCCAACGTTGCTCCGACCAGCCTCCATCGCAGCACCAGCGCGACGGAGGCCACTCCGACTAGACTCTATCGCAGCACCAGCGCGCCTCCTCCGTCGCCGGCGAAATAGTCCGCCTCCCTTTCCATCGCCAGAGAAGGCAGCAAAACCACCAACCGCCGCCTCACCCACCGAAAAATGACGAGTTCTT
>NW_025836691.1:0-3962 GCF_002878395.1 Capsicum annuum | reverse complement strand
TTGCATCCTAATTTATATCATGAACATGAATACATTCAATTTAAAGCATGGAAATCATAAATCATGATTCTTGAAGTTTTTAAAATGGATTTTTGAACTCTATGGGTGAAAGGAGCCCATAGATAAACACCTAACATACCTTAATTGAGAGTTTCTTGAAGTTCTTGGATGGATTTCTTGAGATTGACCTTGATTCTTGAGAGTTAGGGTTTGTTTCTTGAGAGAGAGTGTTCTTAATTTGGGGAAAAAGTGAGTAATTAATGATTTAAAATATTTTTAGAGATTAAATCCCATTCTTGAATGTGTTAAAACCTTGGGAAAAGACCAATTTAACCCTGGATGAAATTTTTAATTTTCGTTGAAATTTTCTAATTTGGGCCCTTGGTGCAATGTGCCACCATTGCGCCATTCCACTGGAAATTGCCAACTGGAAAATTGCATGGTGGCGCGATGTGGTGGAAATCGCGTTGTCATACTGGATGAGACCTGGAAACTTGGTGCGACGCGGTACAATCGCAGAGCGCCTCAGGAAATTAACAATTGTGAAAATGAGCTATGGCGCGATGTGCCAATATGGTGGAGCAACACTGAAAACTGATAATTACTATTTTGACACATTCCGCAACGTGCTACTGGCCTATATGACGATGTTTAACGACTGAAACTTAAAATCGCTATAACTTCTTTATCGGTTATCAGATTTAGGCAAATTTTATATCATTGAAAAGCTAATTGAATTTTATACACAATGGCAGACTCTAACTGAAAAATACTAAGTATTTCAAAAAATTTATTTAGGATAACACATGTACTGAGGGTTAATCTAGGCTAGAGAAATATGGGGTATTACAGATAACTTGAAAGAAAATTACAGTCAGGGAAAAAGAAAAAGTTAATAAAGGGGCAAGAGAGAAGGAAAAAGTGAACAACTCATGGATATGTCATACAATAACAAGAAACAATATTGTAGTGAACTTGTTGTTTTTTTTTTATAAAAAGGAAGATGGGGCAGCAAAAAGGGATTAAAATGGCTATCAATGGATTGAATAACTTTCTATAGCTTTCAACAGCTTTCAATAGCTTTCAATAATTTTATTGAACATTATAGGGTTTTAAATAGCCAACATAAAATAAAAAGCTGCATAATTTAAAATTCAAAAATCTAAAATTTCTCAACAACTAAACAACCTAATTTAAATTTAAAATTCATACTAATCTTAATTCTAAACAACTTATCAACTAAAATTTATTGCAGTAAATAAATCAATTTTCAATACTCCTTCTTTGGCTTAGTTACTGCTAAAAAACTGCTCCTCCTTAATTCTTGCTCTGACAGTTCATGCTGAATTTTTTAATTTTTTGAAATTGCACTTTTTCTTTTTGATATTAATCTTTCTCTTCTTTCTTTTTATTCTTTGCTGGAAAAACACCATCAATAATTTTTTCTTGTTTGAAAGTACTTTCATAGGCTTTGCAAACTGTTGTAAAGTTTTTTCATCCCTCAAAACATCACATAAAAGATAGGTTTCAAGATATGATTTCTTCACCGACCAAATTAGACAGTTTTTAGCGGTGAAAATTTTTGGGGCATTCAAAGAGAGACTGCTGCTTGACATATTTTTGGTTTAAAATAATCCTATGCTTTAAAAATAATCATGGGTTGAAAAAGGTAACCCTGTTGGGTTAAAATGGAGCCCTAACGGATTAGAAAGGTAGCCCTGATGGGTTAAAATGGAGCCTTGATGGGTTAAAAAGGTAGCCCTTATGAGTTTAAAATGGTATGGTAGTGCTTTGGAAGAACTTACAGATCCCGTAAGAACAATGAGGCTCTGAACTGTTTTTTTTTAAAAAAAGTGGTAGCAAAAAGAAATTAAAATGACTCTCAATGGATTGAATAACTTTTAATAGCTTTCAATGAGTTTTCAACAGCTTTCAATGATTTTATTGAACATTATGGGGCTTTAAATAGCCAACATAAAATAAAAATCTGCATAATTTAAAATTCAAAAATCCAAAATTTCTCAACAACTAAACAACCTAATTTAAATTTAAAATTCAAACTAATATTAATTCTAAACAACTTATTAACTAAAATTTACTACAGTAACTAAATCAATTTTCAGCAGAACTTTCCTTGGATCTTCTGTCTTTGGCACCTTCCTTCACTTTCTCCGCCTTCGTTGCCGCCTCCGCAATTCTTCCGTTCACTTTCTCCTGCCTTGCCACTGCCTTTTGCAACTCTTCCGTTCACTTTCTCTGCCTTTGCTATGGCCTTTGCTTCTGTTCCATTCACTTTCTCTGCCTTATCCGCCGCTTTAGCAACTCCTTACTCACTTTCTCTGCTGCCTTTAGAACTCCTCTGTTCACTTTTATTGCCTTCATAACTGCCTTCCTACATTTTTGATTCTCCTCCATTTTCACGCTTGTAAATAGTAATAATAATACAAAGACATTTGAACAGGTGATTAGAATGAGAGAAAACGTAGGGAAAAAGAGCTGCTTAAATAGGAAAATGGTAGAGGAAGAAAACAAAAGCACTATCAAGGGCGGAGAAAGTGAATCGAACAATGAATTAAATGCTAATTTGCCCTTGACTGTGCTTTTGTTTGCTTCCCCTACTATTTTCCTATTTAAGCATCTCTTCTCCTTACCTTTTCTTTTATCCTAATCACTTATTCAAATTCTTTAGTATTATTATTACTATTTACTGAGTAAAAATGGTGTCGAAGGAAAAGTGTAGAGAAGAGGTGGAGAGGGTGAAGAAAGTGAATGGAGGAATTGCAAAGGCGGCGGAGAGGGTAGAGAAAATGAACAAAAGAGTTGAAAAGGCGGCTACGAGGGTTTTAACCTAATAAAGTGGACATGCAAATATAGCAACACAAGAATGTCCTTTTCTATGTGATCGATGAGTACAACAAAGGGTGCTTTATATAGCACTTTAAGTGGCTACGTGTCCTAACATGAGAGGAGAATGTAAATACAATGACAATTGCATTTACAATGGATAAGAACAACTAAAACTATGCCGTTTTATGAAATAGAAGCAACTATATCTCTGATATTCTCCTTGCTTGTCTGATGTTGAAGATTTATGTTCTGTTTAATCTTCTATGCTGTGAAAACTAGGAGATAAATTCTGTGGAAGCACTCCTAATCAATTTTGAAAGGTGAAATGGTCTACTAGACCCTTATACTTGTATGAGTATGTATTCCAAATTCTCATGCTCACCCCTTTGCCAACTGAACCCTAAACTCAGTAAAATACAATATTTCAAACCTCTCTGACTATTGACCAGGCTTACATAGCATTAATATGGTTGAGTTTGAGAAAATGTGTGACTACACGGGTGTGAGGCAAGTGAATAACATATTTACATTGTTTTAAAAAAACTAAATTATAAAGAATATAATTTTAATAAATTTAAAGACTTGCATTCTCGATGTCCCTCTTTTTTGTATGAAGAAAAAATTAAATGGGAGAAAAAAGAATAGGGGTAGGGGGGTCAATGTTATGGTGATGTTGGTTGTGGGGATGATGGTGACTGTGGTTGTGGGTTGAGGGAGGAGGAGGAATATGTGAGAAATAGGAATTTTACTTAAAAATTAAATTTAAAACTTATTATTTTAGCCTTTTATTTAACATTTTTGATTAATAATTTTAAAATATTGTTAATGAAGATAATTATGACATGACATCAATTTATGTGATGTAGGAGGGCTTCTTTTGATTGAGTATAGTTGAAAAGGGGTTGAGTAGTTAGGAAGGTCTAGAATACAAAAACATACAAGTACATGGATCTACTAGACCATTTTGAAACAGTATGAACTTGTCTTCTGTTAGGGGCTTAGTGAATCCATCAGCAATTTATTGGGAAGCAAGCACAAAATTCACATCAAACTGACCAGGAATAACCTTTTATCTGGTGAAATTAAGAGCAATCTCCAAGTGCTAGTGTTATCAC
>NW_025836690.1:0-1084 GCF_002878395.1 Capsicum annuum | reverse complement strand
AAGTGATGAATAGCAAGTCAGGAGCCCGCCTGGAGAATAAGGTGAAGAAACGAAAAGTCAAGCAACAAAGCGAAGCAATTGAAAGCCAAGCAATAAGTTGGAAAAAATTGCAAGTCAAGAGCCCGCCTGAAGAATGGGATGATAAAAGTCGAGTCAAGAGCCAACAGAAGTTGTATAGATAGGATTTTTGTAATTTCATTTATGTTTTAACTTGTAATTTTCATTTTTTTGATGTAATGACAGAGCCGCGGACCGAAACCTCGATGGAACCTTACTCGACTCACCAACTCGTTATAGTCCACCTCTTCCAATCCTTTGAAATACTCGTGACTTGATTCTCTCATAACTTGGGTAGGAAGGATGTCTTAAGTCAAGAACCGGTTGTCCTTCTTCCTTCTGTTTCTTTCTTTGAATAATGGTCGGGTCAAAATTTGGTCTCGCTGTCTACTTCTTTTCCTGAAAACACTTCGCGTTTACATTCAAAGGGGGCATGATATAGACACCTAATTTCGTCCCTCCCTGATATCGTTTTTACCTATTGTTTACCTTATCCTACCGTGTACCCTCACCCGTGTGATAATTCCTCCACAAAATGACAAAAATAATAACCCCCTAACTAATCTTGTTTTATCCTAATATTCTAACAACCCACCCAATTAAAAAATAACACCTACCTACCCTATCCTAACAAACTCTACCCACCTCACCACTACCCCACCCTCACCTCATATATACACACACAAAAGAAACACGGAAAAAGGGGGATATACAAAAAAAAAAGCAGCAAAAGCCTCCTACCTCCCTCTCTCTCTACACGTCTTCTTCTCTCTCTATCTTCTCACTAAAAATCCCCTCGCCACCGGAGCAGACGACAACTAACCACTGCTCCACCTCCGTCCTCCTCTTCCGCCATCCTCTGCCTAGATCTGGATGCCTCCCATTAGCGAAAGCCGTCTCCGTCGACCCACCAACGCCGATGCTAGCCATGGTGCCACACCTTTTCTCTGTCAAACGGACCCAAATCCAGCGCCATCGCGCCTCCACATAGCCGCCGTCAGAAACCATCCGACCGATTGACGTCGGA
>NW_025836689.1:0-1362 GCF_002878395.1 Capsicum annuum | reverse complement strand
TTGAGCCAACTACTCTTCTAGTATTAAAATATGGACTGAATAAAACCCTAATTTCTGACATTTTTTCTTCTTGTTGTCGTACTGTTGATTCAAATTTGTTGGTGATTTTTTGTCACAGATGATGTTCTTAGTGTGTGTGTGTGTGATGTGTTGGTATTGCTGGGTTGATTTGTTGTTTGTCTTGGTAAAAATGGTATTGCAGCAGATGAAACATCTAATGTAGCAGACGAAACATCTGATGTGATAGATGAATACATCTGATGCAACAGGTGAAAATTTGATGCAACTATGAAAATCTGATGCAACAGGTGAACAATCTAACAAATCATTCATCTGTTGCGATAGACGACTCTTCTGTTTAAAGAAAATCTAAATAATATTGATCCAATAGATAACTGATTAGTGATTTATTTTTATTCTTTTCAACGGTTTACTCTTTATTTTGCAATAGATTAGTGATCTGTTTTTATTCTTTCTAATGATTTACTCATCCATTGCAACAGGTCGATTATATGTTGCAACAGATAACATACCTGGTGAACAGATTAGTGATATATTTTTATGGTTTCCAACGAATTACTCATTCGTTGCAACAGGTTGGTTATATGTTGTAACAGATAAACTACCTGGTGCAACATATTAGTGATCTATTTTTATTCTTTCCAATAGTTTACCCATCCATCGCAATAGGTCGATTATATATTGCAACAGATAACATACCTGGTTTAACAGATTAGTGATCTGTTTTTATGGTTTCCAACGGATTACTCATCCGTTGCAACGGGTCGGTTATATGTTGCATCATATAAAATACCAAGTGCAATAGATTAGTGATCTGAATTTATGGTTTCCACGGATTACTCATCCGTTAGAACGGGTCGGTTATATATTGCATCAGATAAAATACCAGGTGCAACAGATTAGTTCTCTGTTTTTATGGTTTCTACGGATTACTCATCCGTTGAAACAGGTCAGTTATATGTTACAATAGATAACATACCTGGTTCAAAATATTAGTGTTCTGTTGGAACTGTTGTGTTACTGTTATGCATTAATCAATTATAATCTATGTTATGTTCCTGTTAATTTAAGATGATATGGCTCCCAAAAGAAAAAAAGATGAATCAAGTCTGAGTAAAGGAATAAGTGCAGTAGCTCGGCTACATCCACCACTCTATAAGCTTGCTTTACAAGCGTTATCTCAATCAGGAGCAGAAAATAATGAACACGGAGAGGAGAAATCTTTCAAAAGAGATGATCCAAGTGCTAATAGTCCTTCCACCGAAGAGTTGGACAAAACCTTCTAACTAACTCCGTAAAACTGAACTGAAGAAATAAATAAATGAATCAAATCATATTGTC
>NW_025836688.1:0-1250 GCF_002878395.1 Capsicum annuum | reverse complement strand
GTAGTGGGTTTTTGATTTACTGATGAGAGTGTTAATGAAAATTGGATTTTGGTAGAACAATTTGTTAAGTACTTTGAGAGGTATAGAGAGATAATAGACTTGGTGATTATGAAAAATAGGCATACAGGTAGACCCAAAGGTTCTGGGTTCATCACTTATGCAGATCCAACCGTTGTAGACACTGTTATAGCCAAAAACCATATTATCAATGACAAACTTGTAGACACTGTTATAGCCCAAAACCATATTATCAATGACAAACAAGTGAGTAGTTTAGCTTCTGCTTTTATGTACCTCCTTCTTTCATGTTCAATTGATGTTGAATTCGAGTTGTGAGATATTATAAAACTATTCTCAACTTTGTTGACTACCTGTAATATATATACACACGTTAGTTAGTCATGCTTTAGGTAGAGGGTCTATGGGAAACAATCTCTCTATCTCTAAGTAGGGGTAACGTATGTATATGGGATTACAATGGGAATATTATTGTTGTAGTTTAGTTAGTCATGTTCTAAGCCGAGTGACTGTTGTAAGCAACCGCTCTATCTCTATCGCTTTCTAATCTGATACTGAATGACATGATGAAGGTTTGGCTGGATTATCATACACTCGTATGTAGCTTTCTTGTGGTGGATTTTTAGCATCTTGATTTGTGCGAATCATTTCTAGGTGAATGGTTATATGAATGAATTGGCCATCTGCCTGGAAGATGCAGATAAAAGAATTTCAAATCTTGCCAAACTTTTCTTTCATGAGTTGTCAAAGAAAGGTAACATATCTACCAAACTTTTCTTTCATCAGTTGGTAATAAAGAAGTCAATCAATCTAGCCAGAACTCGAAGGAAGAATCATTCTGCAACATCATGCAATTTTTAATTGCTTCAATTAAGAAGGTGCCATGATTTTGACTTGTTCTTTGGGCTCTTCTGTAGAGAATTGATTGGAATATTTGTATTTTTAGGACAAGCAAATGAAAGCTCTTGTCGAGAAGCTTTGCAAAAGATTTTGTGGAGTTACTGGTATGGAATTTGAAAATTGTTTTGATTTATTTCCGTAAAGAATTTGTGTAATATGATCATCTATTAGAAGAAGCTAAGAGACAAAATATATTGGGTACTTTTAGTTTGCAACGATATCTGTTCCGTAAGTTTACACAATTCTAAGCTCTAGAAGTTATTTTGCCCTTGGGTTTGGTCTGTTTACATATACTTTCTTGAAACTAAATGTGAAAATATGTATGTCTCTTT
>NW_025836687.1:0-1326 GCF_002878395.1 Capsicum annuum | reverse complement strand
CTAAGCCGAGTGACTGTTGAAAGCAACCTCTCTATCTCTATCTCTTTCTCATCTGATACTGAATGACATGATGAAGGTTTGGCTGGACTATCATACACTCGTATGTAGCCTTCTTGTGGTAGATTGTTAGCATCTTGATTTGTGTGTATCATTTCTAGGTGAAAGGTTATATAAATGAAATGGCCATCTGCCTGGAAGATGAAGATGCAAGAATTTCAAATCTTGCCAAACTTTTCTTTAATGAGTTGTCAAAGAAAGGTAGCATATCTACCAAACTTTTCTTTCATCAGTTGGAAATAAAGAAGTCAATATATCTTATCTCTATCTAATCTTTCTACTGTTGAGCTTCTTTCATCTGCTGTTGCATGTTTTTGACTGTCCACACACATCAAATAATACTATTTTTTTCTCTTTGAACTTAATGTTTACAGGGAGCAATATAATTTGTAACCTACTTCTAGATATTCTTGGCAAATTATCTAGCCAGAACTCGAAGGAAGAATCATTCTGCAACATCATGCAATTTTTAATTCCTTCAATTAAAATGATGCCATGAATTTGACTTGCTTCTTTGGGCTCTGCTGTAGAGAATTGATTGGAATGTTTGTATTTTTAGGACAAGCAAATGGAAGCTCTTGTCGAGAAGCTTTGCAAAAGATTTTGTGGAGTTACTAGTATGGAATTTGAAAATTGTTTTGATTTATTTCCTAGAAGAATTTGTGTAATATGATCAATTATTTAGAAGAAGCTAAGAGAGAAAATATATTGGGTACTTTTAGTTTGCAACGATATCTATTCCCTAAGTTTACACTATGCTAAGCTTAAGAAGTTATTCTGCCCTTGGGTTTGGTCTGTTTACATATACTTTCTTGAAACTAAATGTGAAACTATGTATGTCTCTTTATTTTTGCCCCTAAACTTGACATTGAGGTTTACCACAACTTTCTGTGACGTTTCACAGTTTTGTGGATAAATCACGATACCAGTTTGCTCCACTTGCTATTGCTAGCCAAGTCGTGCAGTTTACTGTCATATTTTATAGTTCTTTCTCTTGTTAATCCTTCGTGATCTACATTTCAAAGATGTGGTGGTTGTCAACTTTGAGTTATGGTTCTGCGTGTTTCAAAGGTTTTGATATACTTATTTGAGATTGTTTTAGAAGTTGCCGGTCTTTCAGTACTATTTGGTACCACGACTTTGTGGATGCTTCATCTGATAGTTGCTTTCATACTCAGCTTTTATACTATTATGGAAGGCGTGTTTACAGTATTTCTAGGAGTACCTTTGCAAAAATTTAAAAGAAAAATTATAATTAGGAGACCTTTG
>NW_025836686.1:0-3001 GCF_002878395.1 Capsicum annuum | reverse complement strand
GGGTTTCATTCATTAGACTTTGATGATAATGAATGAAACCCTAAAAGGTTCTATTTATAGATATTACAAAAATAGTGTGAAATGTCCATAATACCCCTCAAGGGTGAGGTGCCCATCAAGTGCAAGAAGTGGGCTGATTTTGGTGTGTTTAGGCCCTCCTTTACACTTCACTTGTGCAATTCCTTGGACGGATTTATTACGCACTCATTCACGTCCATCCTCGTGGTTGTACTTGTATCATCCTCCCCTTCTTGAAAAGGATTCAACCTCGAATCCGTACCTCACAAAATTAAGAGAAGACAACAAGCACACATCCTCAAGATATGAGGGGTTAGGGTTAGCAAAATACACACATCACATTCCATAACGAGGAGGGGACAAACTTGGAGTAGATCCACGGGTCCTTTGTGTTGAACATACAAAGCTTAGTACAAAAGACACAAAGGAAGCGGTCATCATCCATAAAAAAGGACAAGGAAGAATATTGTCTTCCTTCATCAGCACCCACAACCAAAAATTGCTTGTCATCTTGACCAAGCATTAAGTGGGGAGTGTAGAGATTTCCACATTCCAAGAGAGTGCCGGGATCAAATGGGAAAATTAGCCAAGGGCCTAAGCCGAGGCTATCCCTTCCTTCCCCTAGAATGTCACTCCCATATCCATACACAAAAACATTTTTATACACATAGTCTCTATGAACAAAACTAATTGCAATGCTTTTACCACACAAAATGTTCAAAGAGTCATGTGCATTATCAAGATCAATTCTACAGACATCATCACTAACTTGAGAATTTTTAAGCACACTATTCACATGCTCAAGTAGTGAACTACATTTAAGAGTAAATTGATCATCATGCACACCAAGAGTACTCATTTCCGAGACTACACATTCCTTGCCCATAAGAGTACTCTCATCTTCCAAGAAAAGATTTCCATCTTTAGGAGGAATGTTGTCACACCATAGTGGGTTAGCATATCGGCTATAGCCTTCAAGGCAAGCTATACCATCATTTTCACCACTAGGTTCATTAGGAGTGTTTATATCATCTTCAAACAGCACATTAAATGTAAATAAAGCATGATCTATCTCACGGACAGATTTGGAACTAGCAAGTGCTTCGCTCTCTATAAGTTTACTATCTCGTATGTTTCAATCTCCTCTTTACCTAGGTGTGGGTCAGGGTAGCTCACCTCTTCCTTCTGGAAGTTCTCGTCACAATGTGTTTGTGGACAAGGGAAGTTGAATTTTGTGGGATAAGTTTAGGTAGCAATTGGCGTAGCCTTCCCACGTGCCATTTCATTTCTTCAATATAGTCGGTGATGCGGTCAAACGTGGCATTGGGATTGGTGGCAGCCATGGTACCTAAAGAAAAGACAACAATGAACAACAAAACAAACAAACTTGTTAGCTCAAAAATGTCTCACCACACTCTCACTCTCGATTTTTACCTCACACTTGGTTTCACAAGTGTTGAAAGCCGGCTTGTACTTCGTGAGTGATTGAGGGATGAGTCTATCCGGAATAGATTTTTGTTTGAGTTGACTCAAAAGAAAATTTGTTTACGGACTTGAACCAACAAGACATAACGAATTCACAAAAGAGAAAAAACACACAACAAACGCTTAACACGAATGAACGAACACAAAGATTAACTAACAATCTAGTAGATGAGTACTAGTTTGCCAATTAGTAGTGGAACCAACAAAGTTGAAATTAAGGAACAACAAAAGGAAACTAAGAAATCTGAAATTTGAGCCAAAATTTGATGCGTGAACAGTACTTGATGACGTGGCAGTCACGTATTGGTTGCGGTTTCTACAATTTTTATTTTCCAAAGTCCAAGTCTGGACCAATTTTAATTTGGATTGGTGGAATTTTTTTTAAGGAGGGAAGATTAAGTCTTGGAGCTTTTTTTTCAAGTTTCAAATTTCAAGACTTTACTTTTGTAGTACTTTTCCTTAAAACATGGACCCTTGTTTCATGGGAAAGTGGTTGAGAAGTGATGTAAAGTCTTTTGGTGGTTGGGGGTCTTTCAAGACTAAAAATTACTTACACCTCTTTCCTTCACCTTTTAGGATCTATCATTCACTTTATGTTCTAACAATATATGAAGGAAGGTGAAGAACTTAAAGAACAACAACAACCACACCAAGAACAATAACAACAATCTTCAAGAACAACAACAATTTCAACGGCCAACTCCAATCCACAACAACAAATGGCCAAGTCTCTTTAGTGTTGTGTCTTCGGTTTTAACAAGAGATGAAGGTTGTGAAGAACTTCAAGAACAACAACATTCACCAAGAATAACAACAACACTCCTTTCAACAACAACAACCAAATACACGGCCAATCAAGTTTCTCAACAACAATGTCTACCACAACAATGTTCAACAACAATGGGCCAAGCTTATGTTCACAATAACAACATCAAAATACAAGCTCAAATCAAGATATAGACTCAATGTGTTAGTGAGGAACAAAACTAACACGTAGAGACAACAAAGACAAATAAAAATCTCGGCCAAGACACAACAAAAACACAATTTTCGGCCAAGAACACAAATGGACAGATTATTCTTTTTCTAGAATTTTTAGATTTCAATTTTTTTATTTTTTTTTGAATTTTCAAGTGAGGTATAGCCCAAGAGTTGATCTTGTAGGAACAAGATCAAGCCATGCTCTGATATCAAATGATACGGGATTGACCAAGAACACAAAAAACACACACTCAAAATAGTCCACAAGTTCAAGAGAACCGAGGACCCTTTGAGTGACCCCTCTCGGATTCAAGATCTACAACAAAAACACAATGTAATGAGGTGATTAACACCTATTTTAAGCGAATAACAAACTAGATTAACAACATGAGAATGAAGAACAAGATGAACTTAACAATGGAAATAACAACAACAACACAAACGGGTACAATACGAGATACAAACATTACAAGATTGCAAGAATAGAAAGGATAGATAGAGTGACATACACTATCTC
>NW_025836685.1:0-1293 GCF_002878395.1 Capsicum annuum | reverse complement strand
CCGAGATGTTGAACCCTTCAAACGAGTAATTCTTCCGTTCTCCCAAAATGACAGGCTCCACTTTTTATTCATCTTTGGAAGCAGTTAATGGATTATCAACTGTCATATTATGCTCTTCGGCAGTAGCTGTGACATCCACCTGAAAATCCAGAATTATCAATGTTAAGTAGAGATATATAATAAATTTTCCATCTGTTGCAACAGATGAGTCTTATGTTGCATCAGATGGATTATCTGTTGGGACAAATTCGAACAGGTAAATCAAAGCAGCACGATAATTTCGAACAGATGATCCATTTATTGCAATATAAGACTCATCTGTTGAAACAGATAACGAATCTGATGCAACAGGTTAGATAATAGTTGCAACAGGTGTATATATCTGTTTGATAATTTTCAGCAGATGTATCATTTGTTGAAGCAGATATGTGCATGTTTATTTTTTGGAACAGATGATGTACATTCACCTTCTTCAGCTTATGTTGCTCTTCTGTAGCCCTTGCACACTGAACATCGGTACAAAACAAAGACAGAGGCATTGTAATCTTGCTTTTTTAATGATTGATGATGCCTTGGAAGTGTCTTTCCTTCTCCTCTTAGCCTCCTTGATCTCTAGTGGAGTGTTTGGATATGAAATCCTCTTTGATGGAATGATACCCCTCTTAGATGTCATTTCCTTTGCAGAAGTAGTTAGTGCATTAATAACATTAATCACTCTATCGTGTTTCGCCTTGTAGTCTTGACATTTTCATGAAGAACATTCGCAAGATACAGCAAAATCTGGAGAAAAATCTATACAACCATTATGATCATAATCATAATGGCTTGTTGTTTCAAAAACCGTAAGAGGAGCATCATTACCCCCACTCTCCAAAATTATTTTTCTTGTGATGGTTGTTGCTCCAAATAATTCCATTTTTATTTCATCAACGACCTTAGGGTCCGATAAAATTTGCACAAATCGTAAAGTAAGAAAAAATGATATCTTCAACTCTCGGTTGGTCGGAACAAGTCACAAATGGACAATCTAAAATAAATCGGTACATATATTAAGAATGATGATGAAATCATTTAATCATTAATTAAAACAAAAATTTGATTAGAATTGGACTTACTGCTTCCTTGGGGGGATTGAAAAGATCAAGAAATTTTGCATTTTTATTGATTTTGGCCGACAACTATCTCAAAATTCTTGGACAGGAAACTTCTTCCTGGTAGTTCACTTGTTGTCTCAAATAAGGAATGGCTTCAAATGTCCAAGCCTATAACATAACGTCAATAAATCAAAAGCAT
>NW_025836684.1:0-1452 GCF_002878395.1 Capsicum annuum | reverse complement strand
GCATATTCATACAACATCCTCTAATATCAAGTTTGGATTCTTTTATCCTTCCAACCAATCCATTAAACCAAATTGAGCCATAGACATAAATAATCATCAATTCAATAGTATATCACTATATCCACCTTCCATAACTCAATTACCATATCAACCTTCCACAATTCAATACAACAAAACCATGCAAAATAGTCCATAACCCTATTTCCGTCACCTTTCAATAACAACCAATACATATAATCCTCTATCACACATATACATATGGAAAAGAATAAAGGCAAACAATATTCATACCTTAGAATTCACCTCTTGATTATGCAATCCTGTTTTCACAAATAATAGGAGACGTTCGAAGCTCTAGATTACTTTGGAAATTCTACGGTTGAATCAAAAGTAATTTAAAGGTCAAATTTGGCTAGAGTTTGTTCTTTCACAATGATTGATGATGAAAATGAGTTTTTGAACTCATATACATGTATATATACACATATTCCCGTCCATAATATAATAGTAAAATGACCAAAATGCCTTTAAAATTTATATAATGTCAAATCTGTCCTTTGGTGGACTGTTTTGATAAGCTAAAGTAGATCAACCATAACTCTTTCCTCCGATATCGGATTTGGGTGAAATTGGTATCTTTGGAAGGATAATTCAAAGGGAATTCATTTCATATAAAGTAGGCCACCCAGTTCGTCCTGTTCAAGGAGTTATGGTCATTTGAAGTTGACCCTAAAAATCTGTTTTGATAGGCCGAAGTAAAACGAGTATAACTCCTTACTCAAACGTTGGATTTGGATGAAACCAATTGCATTGGAAAGAACACTCAAAGATATTTCTTTTCATAGGTTGCAGCTCTCCCATTTCTTTATATTAAGATAGTTATGATCGTTCGAAGTTGACCCAAAAATTCGGCTGGCCTCAGTAGTTTGTGCGCAGGAAATTTTCCTGCACATTTACTATTCCCAAATATCCCGGACACCGTTTTATAGTTTCGAATGTGCTCGATTATATCCGAAACCTATCCGTTTTTGGAAATATTTATATCGTTGGAAAGCTTATTCAATAACCTTCGTATGGAACCATCGACGGGCAAATTCCGGTATAAATAAAAAAAAAATTAATTCCATATAAATAATACCAATACACGTACTTAAATACGCCAATACACGTACTGGAATACGGGGTGTTACAACAAGTTCATTAAGTACATCACGAAACAACAAAGGGACAAACAAAAACTTCAACCAAGGAACATCGCGTTTATGAAATATAAAGTAATTCAGAATAATACATCCATTCAATATCTCGTACTTGCTAGATTTTTGTCTAATTGAATAGTTCCCCTCATAGTTTCGGTAGTGAGCTACATTGTATGAGGTGTTCCATCATAAAGTATTTGATAAATTGATTTTTATTGATGTTCTTCTATTTCAATTGCCGGGGGTCTATCGG
>NW_025836683.1:0-3547 GCF_002878395.1 Capsicum annuum | reverse complement strand
ATTATTTGTAAGTGTCCTAAGTGTTCTTGCATATTTTGACTGAATACCAAAATATCATCTACATATACTAATATGAAATGTTTATATTCTCCAAATATGTTATCCATCTTTCGTTGAAAAATGGGTGGAGCTGTCTTTAACCCAAACGGCATAACTAACCATTCAAAATGTTCACCTGGACATGTGAATGTCGTCCATTCTATGCTGTCTAGGTGCATTTTGACTTGCCAGTAACCTGACTTACAGTCAAATTTACTATATATCTTTTTATTTTGAATTCTATTAATTAACTCACTTTTATCTGGTAGTTTATATGCATCTGTTCGGGTATTATCATTTAATCTTTTATAGTTAATTACCATATGAGCTTTACCTCTTATTTGTTCACTATGATTTCTTACCATAAATGCAGTCGATCTATGTCTAGAGGTAGATCTTCTTATTACTTCTAATTGTAAAAGTTCCTTTATTTGTATATCAAATTCTTTATTATCTTCATTATTTGCTTCTATAGGTGTTGTTTTAATAGTGTATTCCGAATTAATTATATCTAATTTACACATTATCTCGTTAGCGTCTCAATGGGCTAACGGTCTTTCTCCTATTATTTTCATTCTATCTAATATAGATATTATATTTTCTAAATCTTTTGGATTGTTTATTATTCCTATTTTATCCATTCCTTTTCTAAAATTATAAAACTGAGTTTCTATACTTATTAGGGTATAGTCTTTTTCTATATCTATTAAGCATTCTTGTCCTTCTGCATTAAACAGAGTATAATTTCTAACTTCTTCTAGGTTTTCTTTTATATTTTTATTTTCTTTTGACAGGTTGCTATTTTGGCATTGATTGTTTTGGCAATTATCGCAACATAGTTCTGGAAGCAATCTTGTTTTATGTGTGTTTAGTGTTCTATATACTGTTGGCAATGTTACTGTTTGTACTGGTGCATAAGTTAAATTTTTAAAGATCATTATTTCATCTCTTGTTAAGAGACATCCTCCTTTATTCTGTATACAAAATCTTAGTCCGATAACAAAATCTGATCCTATATTTAAATCTCTTGCTAATATTTTATTAACATTGTAAACTGGGTTATAGAATTTATTGCATGTATTTAAAAAACTTATTTGTGCTTTTTCTATGTAATAATTATAGATATTTTGTGATCCATCCATTTGAGTGGTTGTTATAGGTCTTTCAAGTACTTTTAGTAAAGGTTCCGGTACTATTTCTTTATTGATTAAACAGCTAGTACATCCGCGATCTACTAATGCTAGAGTTTCTATTTCTACATCTTTTATTTTAATTTTTACTAAAACTTTTATGGCAGAGAATTCTTTATCTTCATTGCATATTAGACTAGTGTCATTATTTTCTAAATTCATAAGTTCTGCTTCTAGTTTTTCTAAATGTACCGCCTCTTGTGTATTTGTTTCTTCTATGGCGATTTTGGTTTTTCCTTTTTCTAGGATAGTTAATCTTTGTTCTAAATCATTTACTCTAGTTTCTAAAGTAGACACCCTTAGATTTAGGATTTGATTATTCGTATATTTTTGTCTGTTATTTATTTCTGGTTCTACTTTTATTTTTAAAGTGTTTTCTATATAATTTATACATGCTTCTAAGTAACATTTTTTGCATTTAGCTCTATTGTCTTTACTTGGATACCAATTACATATACGACATCTATTACTGTCTAGACCTTTATTTCTTTGGAATTTATGTATATATTCTTGAGTAATATTCATTAAATTATTGATTACTAGGTTGTTTAAGTCTAAATCCTCTATCTCTTGTCCTAGCTCATTAACTAAGTTATCCTCTTCTGATTTTGAAGAATCAGATTTTAGATTATCTTTATCATTTATATCAATACTTATTATTGAGTATATACTTTCTGTATCTGACATGTATTCGTCTACATTTAATAAAGTTTCTTGAAAATCCTCTATTAGTTGAGAATTTCTAGTTCTATTATTATTTCTTTTAGGACATACATTGGCTAAATGGTCGATGCTTCCACAAGTATAGCATTCTAATTTGTTTTTATAATTTCTATCATTTCTATATTTCCTAACATGTCTATCTCTATTTAACCATGATTTTTTAGCTTTTGATTTTCTTAAGAAGTATTGTTTACGATTATATGGTTTTTGATTATATTTCTTCTTATATTTTCTGTATTGTTTCTGATCATAATTCTGGGTTGTATAGATAACAGATTTACAAAAATTCATTTCATTTCTTTTTAATTGTTTTTGTATTTGTATGTTTGTTAATTTTTCTGTTAATATATCCATTATATGTTGTGTTCTATGTCCTATTGTCCATTTTAAATTTGGGTTGGCTACTACCCCATCTCTTTTATACCATCTATTTTCTATTTCTCTTCCTAAGGCTCCAGGTAATTTATTGAATAATTTTTTGCCTAATTCTTCATTAAAAGTATTTCCGCTGACGGTGCAATAATAAAAATAGTCTTGTAGGAATTTCTTTATATATACCCAATGCGAAATACCTAATTGTTCTAGTTTGATTAATGCTTCCTTTTGTAGTGCTAATAATCCACTATTTGGATCTTTTACAGTTAATAGCATATGCATTTTGTTTGTGAAATTATAGGGATTTGGTCCCATACTTAATAAAACCTGGAAATCATATGGGCAGTTTGTCTTAAAACTTTTCCATGTAGCTTTTGCAGATTCCCCTAAGAAGGTTTCTAAATATTTATACATTGTTTCCATATCTGTTTCTGTATAATGTCTTAAGTAATCTGCAGCTACTATTCCTTTCCATAAGTCTATCATTGTATCCCACATTTGGGGATCATATGCTGCTATATTCAGAATTTTACCTTTGCTTCCTCCTTCTTGTAGTTTAATTGGTTCTTCTATTGGCATTCTTTTACCTGCTGGTTTTATATTATCTCCTCTAAGCTCTGTATCTGGGTTTATCCTAATTGCTGGTCTTCTAGGTACATTGTCTGTACTATAATCTATTGGTTGGGAATTAGGGTTTGTTTGTTGGAATGGGCTAGCACTTGAGGAGCTAGTTGATTCTAATTCTGCTAGTTCTTTATAACTGATGGTAGAACTTAATGTAGAGATTGTGTCTTCATCTTTTCTTTCAAGGACTGATTTGTTATTTCTATATCCTAAATCATCACTTCTCTCTAAGCAGTTTTAAAATGTTCTATACATTCTTTTATTTTCATGTCGTCCTTTTGACATCCTTTACATTTAAAAGTTATATATTTATATTCTTCTGCTAAGTTTTCAGCCTTTTCTATGGCCATGTCTACTTCATATCCTTCTTGTAAGACTTCTATATTCATAAACTCTCTTTCTGTTTCGATATTACTCTCTGTTTCATCATCGTCTAAATTTCTTTTAGTTATGTAATTATAATCCGTAAACCTAACCGAAGTTTCTCCTTTACTTGTAGTATATAATAGATGAGAGTCTGGTGTAAAAATTTTTGGTTTAGTAAATTTGTTTAAATTTCATTCTAAACCTGCATATATTTCGGGATCTATTTTTAT
>NW_025836682.1:0-2960 GCF_002878395.1 Capsicum annuum | reverse complement strand
TAAGAAACCTCGCTACTAAACGTGTTAAATATTTTTGTCTCGGAAGCGGTAGTGGTAGTAAAAAACAAATTACTAGTGGTAGAGGTACTTCAAGAAGTATATATACCCGTGTGCCTTCGCCTTCGGTACCGCTTGGTACACCTTTTGAGGAAGAAATAGGTGTAGGTACTCACGATATGGATTATGTAGAAGCTCAGAAAAATTACGGTATAGATGAATAAAATGAAGTAGATGTGGTTAATTTAGAAGAAGATGATGAAAATATTGATGAGACACCCGCAGTAGGAAATGCTAACGTTAGATCTGAATCGATTAATCTCCCTTCCCGTCCTCCCCATGCCCCAAGACCTCGTAAAACAACTAGCACTGCATGACAATTTTTTGAACGTATATCAGATACTAAGGTGCAATGCAATATTTGTCAACAAATATATAAACATAAAAGCGGAGGCAAGAAAGGGGGTACGGGTACGTTAATGAGACATATAGGTGATGCTCACAAAAGAGAATTAGAAATTGCATGAGGTGGTGGAGATGTTGATGGGCCAACGCAAACTAGACAATTTAATTTAGTTTTGTGGTTGATGTTAAATGAATTCAAAGATTACTTTCTAGATGTTAATTTACATTTATGGATGTCTTTATCTTATGAGAATATGTTTTTTAGTCACTGAGACACTACTGCAATGTTATTAACTGATTCATGGTACTTATTGAGTTTTCCTTTCACTTATTTTGCTAATGATTAAAACAACATATTACTAATTAATCTGACATTGTATTTTGAACGCATAGTATGTTTCCTGTTATGTACCTTTGCTTATAAGTGAATCTTACATTGAACTAAAGACTAATACGTTTTAAACGTACGTATACATAACAGCATAAATGTTGTAAAACCTTTATTACTTATAAAAAATTACAGAAATTGTTAATACCATGCACATTTATAATATATGATGCTATATCATACATAGATACGAATGTATAATCAAATATTATACATTCGTAAGTCTATTGGAATGGCATAGTATCACTATGCGTTGCTTTGAATGTTAACAACTTATTATACATTCAAACGTTTACGAGAAAGGCACACATTTATTATACATTGATTTGACTGTATAAAAACATATTATACATTCGTAAATTTACTGGAATGATACTGTGTATAATTTAAAAAACAAAATTGAATTCAGTTAAATTTTGTTATTGTATTTCTAACCTCATACATAAAAAAAGTATAATGCTATATCATATATTTATTACACATTAACTATTAATGTACAACAATTTAATACACCGTGCGTTTCAACAATTACTTACTCCTATAGAGAGTAATTTACATAGTTAATGTGCTTTTATAATAGTGTTCTAACTTCAAGTTATATGGTTACGAACTATGATATAGAAAAAAAGCTTAAAATTTTTATACTAATATAAATCATTGGTTAAAGAAATTAACATCTATAATCAATAAAAAAAATATAAATTACTTGCTCCAGCATTCAAAAAAAATTTAATAAAAAATATTTATACAATCAAAACCATTCAACGTATCCGCACATAGAAAAATATATTATATTCTTCATGATTCCTTTGGAAAGAAACCGCAAGTCTTGCGGGTGTGATCGACTCGTCCGCATTTACCGAAATTATTATTGCGTCACTTTTCTATGACGTATAACTAATTTCTGACTCCTAAATTCTAGAATGTTGAAACAATATGGGGATGTTGATATTGATTTTACTAGTATTGAAGAACGTATGACGAAGAAGATTTTAGTAGTTTTAGAGAACGGATGTAGAAGAAAGTAGTTGTTTTTTGGCTTTCCAGATCGTGAACCATAGAAAAAAATTATGTATAACAAAAATTTTAAAATTCAAATATCAGTTACATGTTCTATCCATAAATGACTTAATGATGGCTAATTATTGCCTTTAATTAAGGAACTGTAAAATAATTAAAGATTCTCTTACCTTAAATATAGGATTAGTTGTTATATCATACATTCGATTAATGTATAATATGTGACCGAATGTATGAGTATGTTTGCACAAAAAGGGAGAGAGAAAACAAGAAGAGATTTTGTCTAATTATTTTCGTTGTCTGGGAGATTTATGTTGTTTACACTTATTATAATTCAAGATATAAAGCGGATATGAAACTATCGAATGAAAAAAAGAAAGAGTAAGAGATAAGGATTAAGTTATCGCAAAGAATGAAGATATTTCCACCATTATTATTACACCTTAAGATATATTAGTAAGCTAAATATAATATTAACCAGGTCAGGTCATCAATTGATTCTTTAAAGGAAATTTATTCATAGTCGAATAACCTTTTTTTTATATACAATGGTGAATAATATTTAAACTCGTGAGATAAAGATAAGACATGTCAAAATTAAATGTATTTCATCATTTAATACTGGACCAATTGTAGTATTCTACCAAATTTAGAGATTTGAATATTCAGTGTCAAATTAGGATACTAATAAATATAGTGACTAATAATATGCAATAATTTCACAATCAATACTTTACTCGTTTTGTTAAATTCTTTTCCAAATAGAAAGAGAATAAAAGTTTGCTTAATTGGTTCTCTAATTACTCCTATATATGTCTTCACTATTTATTCTTTTTTTCTTCACATCCCAAGCTTTTTTTATACTTTGTTATTTACAGAAATTGCCCCTTTTTTTCCTCTCAAAACCTTGATCATGAAATCCTACAAAAGAATATCAAAGAATACTTGTGTCAGATTGTACCCTATTGGGGTACGTAAGAGAAAAAATGGGAAATTTTGTGCTGAAATAAAACACCCATTGAACAAGAAAATGATTTGGTTGGGTACTTTTGTTACGGCTGAAGACGCTTCGAAAAATTACGAGTCTAAGAAGCTTGAATTCAAAGAATTAGTGATGACTAAAAGAGCAAAAAATGGCCAGATTTCTGAA
>NW_025836681.1:0-2034 GCF_002878395.1 Capsicum annuum | reverse complement strand
TCATATCAACAGACAATGTTAGGTAATTTAAATTTTAGACCACTAGAATCTTTAGAAACAATGGAAAGAATTCACTTTGGCCCATTTAACTTAATTGCTAACCCTGAGAGTAACATATCATTTAGAATAAGACCAGACTATATTCTATATAGACCCCAAAAGTATTTAGTAGACAATCTTTAGATATCTTATTATAGGCAAAATCGTAATCATTTTATGGCATCCATGAATTCTTTATGCCATTACATGGCAGAAAAAAGTAGGCCTAAGTTTACATATTACGTAGTCATTCATGGAAAGACTAACGGAATTTTTCAAACATGGTTAGAAGTGTTAGATTCAATACAAGGTTTTAAAACCCCTCTTTCAAAGGTATTAATGATTTTACCGAAGCCACAAATCATGGTAGAGGATATTTAGGACCAAACTATTATATATCACCATCACTCAGACAGAACCCAGATCAAATACCTCAGTATAATTCACAAAGAGAGACGGGAAAGATTATTTTGTGCAACCATTATTCTTCTATGACAGAGAATTTCAAGAAGCTAAATGCTCAGAAGGAATCACTCCTCATGGAAAACACGGTTGGCGATTGGGGTTTGTTTGTTGAAATGGGCTAGCACTTGAAGAGCTAGTCGGTTCTAATTCTGCGAGTTCTTTATAGCTTATTGTAGAACATAATACAGAAATTCTGTCTTCATCTTTTCTTTCAAGGAATCATTTGTTATTTCTATATCCTAAATTATCACTTCTCTCTAAACAGTTTTTAAAATGTTCTATACATTCTTCTATTTTCATTTCATCCTTTTGACATCCTTTACATTAAAAAGCTATATATTATATTCTTCTGCTAAATTTTCAGCTTTTTCTATGACCATGTCTACTTCATATCCTTCTTGTAGAACTTCTATATTCATAAACTCGCTCTCTGTTTCTATATTACTCTCTATTTCATCATCGTCTAAATTTCTTTTAGTTGCGTAACTATAATCTATAAATCTAACTGAAGTTTCTCCTTTACTTGTAGTATATAATAGATAAGAGTCTGGTGTAAGAATTTTTGGTTTAGTAAATTTATTTAAATTTCATTCTAAACCTGCATATATTTCTGGGTCTATTTTTATTAGTTTTATTAAATTTATGCCTTTATTTCCCATTATTTCAACTATATCATTTACCTTTAGTTTAAATTTAGTATTACTACTTAAAGTTAATTTTCCAATAAACCCTATGCACATTAATAATTATTGCCACTATTCATTTCTTCATACTCTTTAGTTTGGATTCCTATTTTAATATTTTTTTCAAATTCTTTCAAGTTCATTAAGAAATCTGGACTTACATAAAATATGCCTCCATTATTTGTCATATCTACTTCAGTTAATCCTATTATTAATTTTTTAATATCTGACCATCTATCATCATATATTGTTATTAATACTTTGGATCCTAGATTTTTTCTAGTTAGACCTTTTATTCCTATAACAATTAAACCCATATGCATCAATATCATTTTATTATTTTTTATATGTCTTAAAGAGTTAGCATTTACTAAATCTAGTATTTTAAAATCTTCTCCTGTAGCTGATATTTGTTCTTCTCTATAATGTCTATATAGCTGATTATCTGTAGAAAAATATCCTACATTATATAATGTTTTAGGATTTAATAATTTTAATTGATGTTGTAGGAAAATTTGTAAATCTTTATCTACATCTACTATTTCATTAAGTCCTTGGATCTGCTCCATATTAGGTTGTCTTCGGCATATTTTGGATAATATATTATTATTTCCTATTTTATTCTCCTAAAAACTTATTCTTTGTCTTTCATTGTTTTCGATGATTCTCCGTCTATTTGATAGAAAGTCCATTTTTGTGGTTTTCTTATTATATTTTTTCTTTCTTGTTTAGGAGTTAATTCAATTCTTTTTAACTGGTAAATAAGTTCTTCTATTTCAAAGTTATTTTTTGGTGGCTCTTGAGTTTCTTTATTTTTTATTAGGATGTCTATTTTCTTATGTAGTTC
>NW_025836680.1:0-1464 GCF_002878395.1 Capsicum annuum | reverse complement strand
GAGTGGTTTCAATTTATGCATTGGGATCTATTGTATTCATTGGGCCGAGGAATGCCCCGAGGGATTTGTATTGATTCACCGGGGAATGCCCCGATGTGTTATGTATTCAGAGGACGTCCATGATGAAGGCCCAAATTATCGGGTAAGGCATTGGATCGTAGTTTAGGATTAGTGTAGGTTAGCGTAGGTTTATTTTTCAATACCTTTTTTTTTTTCATTTTGGGTTGATATAATTGGACTGGACATTATTATTTTGGTTTTTGGATTGTTTTTTGATGTTTGTTTATGTTCTTTGTGTGGTTTATATATTCATAGTGTCTAATTAGCCAATACTCTCCACCAAGCGACCGTGGTCGAACCACGGGACCGAGGGGTGCCTAACACCTTCCCCTCGGTCAACAGAATTCCTTAGTTAGAATCTCTGATCGCGGATCTGTTTTATAGAGTCAAAATCATTTTGTAAAGGGTTTTCCAAAGGTGACTTGGCACACCGGATTATGCCAAATGGTGACTCTGAGTTTTGAATATAAATAATCCTTTTCGAAACAAATTTTTATTTTTTTTCACTTTGAAAATAAAAACCCTTTCGAACTGTAGAATCGAATCTTTTCGGAGTAAAAAAAGGGGTGTGACAGCTCTGGCGACTCTACTGGGGACAATTTCAGAATCCGAACTTTTTTTTGGAGTCGCATCGGCTTTGTTTGGCATTACGAGTGTATTAGCATTGCTTGTGATTTTGTTTGTGTTTTCACTTTTGTGAATTTTCGTGCTCTTTGTTTACAGTATTTATCCTATGTGTTACCGCTTTTATATCTGACATCGTGTGCATAACCCGGATCATTCTTTCCGCAACAAGTCTCGGAGCGCACGTCGTGCGCACAAACTCTAGTTGAGTCACCTTTATTTTAGGGGGAGCCGTTGGATATATGGAGTAGGTGGAAAGCTAAGCAGCCACTATCGACCATATGCTCCCCCGAGCAGCCTTGTTAGTGAACCCCAACGTAGGTCAACCTTTAGGTCATGCTTATGTGCATCATATTGACGACCTAGCAGGGCCCACTTGTCCCATTGTAGGAGACTCACCTCTAAGGCATCCCTACATGCTAAATGTTGCATCTTTGTGGTTAACGAGGTTATTTTACCGACTGGTTTGGGCAAAAAGATGAGTTAGAAGCAAAGTGCGTAGACAAAAAAATAAAAAAGAAAAAAAAAAGAAGAAAAAAAATATAGAAAAAGTGAGTCGAAAAGAATGAATCATAAAGAGTTTCGTAGTTTTTAGAGTTTTTTATGGCTTTTATTTTTCACAATTCCAAAATTCAAAAGGACATTTTTTTACCTTTCACACTCATTTTCTCAAAAACATCAAAAAGATTTTCCTTTGTCTCGTTTAGCATGCATTCACAATTCAAAAACTTCAAAAAGATTTTTTTTTTCATTCATAGGATGTGTTTATAAAAGAAGAAT
>NW_025836678.1:0-1522 GCF_002878395.1 Capsicum annuum | reverse complement strand
GTGCATCAATACCCCTAGATTGTTTCCAGTCTTCATACCAATATATATCCCCCCCTTTAAATCTATACGCCTCTAACTCCACTGTCTCTCTACCCGTTACATGCATAACATCTAAGGCCCTTTGAATTTGATCAATAAAGTCCTGTGGGTCCTCGTTAAGATCTGATCCAGTAAAAGTGGGAGGATCCATCTTAAGAAAATCCTGTGTTCGAAGGCTAGCCGCCCTATCTATACCACTAGGACCCGTGGTAGGAATGGCTTGCCCTTGAGCTTTCCCAGCAACTGTACGAGTCAAAAGTTTCACTGTATTTCTAAGATCCTCATCAACAGCATTAATAGGTGGCTCTGCGGATATAGTTCTCCTCCCCCTTATTTCTTCCATACTAGAGGAAGTTTTTGATGCATGCTCAGCTGGAGCCTCACTTTGATTAGCTGGTATAGTGGGTGACTTACTAGTCCCCTCTCCGGCAGCCACATCTACTTGCTTACCGGTATTCTTGCTTCTGGTAACCGGCATCATTACTATAATAAGAGAAACAAACGAATTCAGTGGTCAACTATGACTTCATATACAATATAGACTTTATTGCATGATATAAGACATGAAGAAAAGAAACAATTCCTAAATGTCCATAGCCTCATGTTTTTAGATGCGGTGCACGACACACAGATAAACAAGACTCTACAAAGACAGGGCTTTGTAGACTCACTAGGACGAACTTCTCTGATACCACTTTTGTCACGCCTCAAATCCTATTGGGGCGAACTGGCACCCGTAACCGAGGAGGCCCAGGAGAACCAACTCATAACCTTATTCTTCCCATGCATACCTCTATGACAACCCGAAATTCGAACAGCATCATGTCACATATAAAAGGAAGTAATCACCTGTAAAAGCTCGAGCACACATATATATGTATATACAATACTTGGCCGTTGGAGCCATCACGTCTATTAACAAAATACCACCTTGACTGTACATTAGGTCTACAAAGCCTCTAGACAATACACAGAGTTTAACTAAGGTCGGAACACACCCCACCATATAACTAACTTCTATACAATACCAAAAGTGACTGGATATGACACGGAAAGCCCCGAAGTAAACTGGAGCTCACCAAAAGCAGCTGGGTATCCTGGCTCCTACTTGTGCGATGTATGAGCTGAGGTACCTGTGCCTGCAGCATAAAATGCAAGTCCCCCGCGGGGGACGTCAGTACGAAATATGTACTGAGTATGTAAAGCTGTAGATAATCACATATGATATAGGAGCTCAATCGAAACCAAAAACAAGTGAATAAATCGTAATAGGAGTGGACCACACTTACTAGAACTTGTGACAACCTGTACATTGTATTTATTCAATCACTTTACCTTCGTTCTTATCATATTTATAATCATTACTGTACTGTACTGTGACTATTAGGCTGCCTCCAGTACATATCAACTGGGATCGACCCATGCTAGGCTTATGGCCTTGGGATACCACCAATAAACACATAAATAGGGATCGACCCATGAT
>NW_025836677.1:0-2702 GCF_002878395.1 Capsicum annuum | reverse complement strand
TACAGAACATTCAAGAGAACCAAATAATGCATTGTTGCCCGCCCCTTCCCATCATAGATCATCAGAAATGCAGCAGATACAACAATCTGCACCATGTTTGAACATTGACTTTGTAAGTTTTCTCAATCCATTTTGCTTCTAGCCTCTTTATATATTTCCAGCTCTCTCGCCAAATGACTTGAGAGCCTTCTTATCAGTATCTATATCTTAAGTATACCAAATTCTGAAAACCCCCATCATCTGGATTTTTAAAAAGAATAGTAGTGAAGGATCAACTATCGATATAAGGTACTACGACATGATGTCTTGTAATAGCTACTACCTCCTCTACATTGTTTTTAAATTCTTTCGCGGGAATTAAAACATAAATGAACCATATAACTCATAGAGACAAGCATGAAGCTCTGATGCCCTCCGTCATAAAGTTTCAAAATGAGAACCTTGTAAATAAAACATGAACTAGTAATAGCTGAATGAACAGGCAATTGACTAGGAGAAAATTACCTTCCGTAATTTCAGATTCATTAATTTTGTGTTCTTCTTCTTTTTGAGCCACCGTGATGCTCTCCATGCTGTCCACTTTCTGTTGATGGCTTTGAGCATTTTTGGCAGTAAGTTCTTGTTCGTTCCTCTCGATGTGGAACTTATTCAACTTTTCCTCAAACTCCTCAATGCATGATTTGAGTTTAGGTTTAGCAAACTTCTTCCCCAAATTGAAGACATTCAAACAGGCAAATAAAGCTTTAACACTGTGAAATGAATTCCCAATAACTTCCAAAAACTAGTCTAAGCCAAAAGCCTTGTGATGCCACAACAAATTTTACCGGGTTGATAATAGTTTGAAAATTCTCCATCACAGCGTCTTCAGATAAGGCACGTTCGTTCATACGTTTTAAACAACTCTATCAGCTTTCTCATGCTCTTATCAGTGTATGATAGCTGAGATAGGCAATAGGATATGTACTTGTATAGCCTAATATCTGCATAAAAGAGCATATTGACATGCAGAAGTTTCTCTGGTGATAATTAAAATAGCAAATCAGAAACTCACTAAAATCTATTCATTCAAAGGTCTCCTAATTATAATTTTTCTTTTAAATTTTTACAAAGGTACTCCTAGAAGTACTGTAAACACGCTTTCCATAATAGTATAAAAGGTGAGTGTGAAAGCAAATATCAGATGAAGCATCCACAAAGCCGTGGTACTAAATAGTACTGAAAGACCGGCAACTTCTAAAACAATCTCAAATAAGTATATCAGAACCTTTGAAACACGCAGAACCACAACTCAAAGTTTACAACCACCACATATTTTAAATGTAGATCACGTAGGATGAACTAGAGAAAGAACTATAAAATTTGACAGTAAACTGCACGACTTGGCTAGCAATTGCAAGTGGAGCAAGCTGGTATCGTGATTTATCCACAAAACTGTGAAACCTCACAGAAAGTTGTGGTAAACCTCAATGTCAAGTTTAGGGGAGAAAATAAAGAGACATACATATTTTCACATTTAGTTTCAAGAAAGTATATGTAAACAGACCAAACCCAAGGGCAGAATAACTTCTTAAGCTTAGCATAGTGTAAACTTAGGGAACTGCTATCGTTGCAAACTAAAAGTACCCAATATATTTTCTCTCTTAGCTTCTTCAAAATAGTTGATCATATTACAAAAATTCTTCACGAAAATAAATCAAAACAATTTTCAAATTCCATACTAGTAACTCCACAAAATCTTTTGCAAAGCTTCTCGACAAGATCTTCCATTTGCTTGTCCTAAAAATACAAACATTCCTATCAATTCTCTAAAAAAGAGCCCAAAGAAGCAAGTCAAATTCATGGAACCTTCTTAATTGAAGCAATTAAAAATTGCCTGATGTTGCAGAATGATTCTTCCTTCTAGTTCTGGCAAGATAACTTTCCAAGAATATCTTGAAGTAGGTTATAAATTGGATTGCTCCCTATAAACATTAAGTTCAAAGAGAAAAAAACAGTATTATTTGATGTGTGTGTACAGTCAAAAACATGCAACAGCAGGCGAAAGAAGCTCAACTGTAGAAAGACTAGAAAGAGATAAGATAGATTGACTTCTTTATTACCAACTGATGAAAGAAAAGTTTGGTAGATATGCTACCTTTCTTTGACAACTCATGAAAGAAAAGGTTGGCAAAATTTGAAATTCTTACATCTTCATCTTCTAGGCAGATGGACATTTCATTTAAATAAACTTTTACCTGGAAATGATTCACATAAATCAAGATGCTGAAAATCTACCACAAGAAAGCTACATACGAGTATATGATAGTCCTGCCAAACCTTCAACATGTCATTCAGTATCAGATGAGAAAGAGATAGAAATAGAGAGGTTGCTTACAACAGTCACTCGGCTTAGAACAACAATATTCCCAGTGTAATCCCATATACATACGTTACCCCTACTTAGAGATAGAGAGGTTGTTTCGCATAGACCCTCTACCTAAAGCATGACTAACTAAAGTGTGTATATACATTACAGGTAGTCAACAAAGTTAAGCATAGTTTTATAATATCTCACAACTACAATTCAACATCAATTGAACATGAAAGGAGGATGTACATAAAAGCAGAAGCTAAACTACTCACTTGTTTATCATTGATAATATAGTTTTGGTCTATAACAGTGTCTACAAGTTTGTCATTGATAATATGGCTTTTGGCTATAA
>NW_025836676.1:0-2188 GCF_002878395.1 Capsicum annuum | reverse complement strand
TCAACATGAATAGTTTAGCACTTCTTTATTTTTGGTGTAAACACGATGATTAGCTCTAACAAAAGACATCATTGATGTGCTAGACTGTTTATAGGCAATAGAAAGACAGAGTAAGATGTAATACTTTTTGAAGGGGGACATCATTCTTGTTGGCTAGGGATTTGAACAAAGTGTTATTTTCCACAATACTGGTACGTAGAATTTGTATCACAGAACAACAACTTCAACTTGAGTTCAAGTATGAACAAGAACACAATGAAGTATTAAACACCCTCAACACAAGATCAAAAAGACCTTTCCAAGATGTATATTTATTTTTTAGAAAATAAAGATGAAACAGAAATGATTAAGGCCAAGTCGTCCGAGTTCACGGACTTTCCTTAAGGAATAATTCCCCTCACTATACCCGAAGTTATGGAATCTTCCTCCCAGGATAAAATGGCCTTCAATCCGACTATAGCGGTACCTCAAATAGGCGGATTCTATGAACACACTCACGGTTTGAATGATCACACTTAGAGTATTTTTAAGACAACAAGAAGAAGTTTTTAATTTGAAAATTTTTGTATTTTCTATCTCATAAACCTGTGGATGAAACCAGGTTTATATAGCCACTAGATGCCCCTTTGAAAACATGGCATTGGTTCATATTAGAGGTGTGTGATTCTTCCTAAAAATGCATGTCTATTCAGTTAAACAATGCAGTAATTTTCTAAAACAGTGCACTGGTTCACTGAAACAGTGTATACTTTTATTGAAGAGTTGCAACTTTCTAAAACTATGCAATCTTCTGTAATAGAAGCAACAATCTGAAATAGTGCAACCTTCTATAATAGAAGCAACAATCTGAAATAGTGCAACCTTCTGTAACATTATTTCAAACAGATGCATTAGTTCTGAAACACTGTTACTACGTCTCTATATATAAATAGAGGCCGAAACAGTGCAGAAAATCTTTACTACATTTTGTCCAAAAAAGATAGATCTCATCAATCGATCATTTTCCAAATTCGAAGCCGAGCGAGCGACGATGACGACGGCGGGAGGCATCATCTATTTCTTGCCTCACTTGCCATGTGGAGTAAGTGTTTCTCATTATAAACACTCTCAAGTTCTCTTCTTCCACCAATGTGGGAGAAAGAGTAAACTTGCCAAAATTGAGTACACTTTCCATTTTTGGTGTTAACTCAATTTTTTTATCTTCCACTTGATTTCTCCATTTTCCATTCAACACACTTATAGAACCCAACAATCCCCCACATGAATGGGAATGGCTATTTTTTGTAAAACTTTTGCGGACAAGTATGTGATCATCAATCAAAGACTGATTGCATCTGGATAAGTGGGTTTCCCTTTGAACTTTCTGTAGTGAACATGCATCGGATGCACTCGGTCAATCGGTATATTTGATGTCTTTGAACCGTTGAGCTTTAATGTACACCTATACAATACATGTCACACAACCAGCTTTTTACCGTTTATGGTTCTTATGGTTTTGTTCTTTTCAGCCCTAAACACGTCCCGGTTTCATGAGAGCTTAAAGAATAGGCCTTTACTAACATTCTCTTTGAAGCGGCTTCCGCTTCGCCCTCGTATAGGTGATTTCTAAATGTTCAATCCTGTAGATTAAACTATTTGGTCAAATCTGCCAAATTTAGATAATCATTAAAAGACTTTTCACCTTAAGTCTTATCCTACATCATGAGAATGGGTTGGGTAATTGACAATGTTGAACCTGTCAGACACAACTTTGTTTGATCTCCTTGAACCTAGCTCTTGGGATCTCCAGTCTTCTTGGTAGAGTTACCGCCATGCTGACTTGTCCTAGGCCTTAAACACATTCCCTTGGATGTCCTTTCAACTCCTTCTCTAGATAGGCCTTTTGTAAGAGGATCCGACACATTATCCTTTGACTTTACATAGTCTATAGTTGTAATACCCCCAAAAATTTTTCGTTGAAATTTTGTGCGTAAACGTGTTGGATTCTATCTCCTAGAATTGATTATAAGTTTTTCCGTGTGGAATGTCTTAGATTATGACCCACCATTGTGTAGAGTATCAAATAATCTTTCCAATGATATGTGGATCATCCAAAACGGACACCCAAACGATGAGTTATGAACATTCCGATCGAACCATGAATAATAGTGAACAGTAAAACGTGCAGGAAAAAGTACTGAGGCCTGGC
>NW_025836675.1:0-1528 GCF_002878395.1 Capsicum annuum | reverse complement strand
TGTCTTATGACAATTGGTTCTGTTATCTTTTTCATGTTGTTGTGCTGCTGGTCGAACCATGCGGGACCACTCGAAACATATAGTTTTGGCCCATCTTGTGCTATTCCCTTTAGCTTGGCAGGAACATACAATACCATCTTTTATGAATCTCGGGGTCTTATAATGGAACTCGCTCCTTTCACGATCAGTGGTTCTCTTCGCATATACTTCAATGCTTCACCCTGGTTTTCCTTCAAGGCGCCTATTTCTATCATTGCTTGGCTTGTTGGCCTGCAGTCTCTATCGTTAAAAATCATCCGCACGACGTGTGTGTTACTGTGATTAGGAAGTGGATTGTCGGTGACATTCGGTGCTTCTTCTTTTTGTATTACGATTGCCTTACTTTCGATTAACTTTTCAATGGCTCTCTTCAGGCTCCAACAGTTTTCGGTACTGTGACCTTGGACGTTGGAATGGTACTCACACCTTACATTAGGATCAAACCAACTTGCATTCGGGTCCACTTTGAAAGGAAAAACAGGTTCAATCCATCCTAATTTGACCAATCTCCGCAACAGGCTCGTATATGATTCTCCAATTGGGGTGAAGTTTTCCTTTGGCCTCTGTTCTCTTGTATAGTCTGCCGTAACATACGGATTACGACGGGCTTGTACATTTGGCTGCCGCGGACGAAAACCTTGTGGTGCAGGTGCCCGTCATTGTGGACGCTGCGGAGGTCGGGCATACGCTTGAGCATTAAGAACAGCAGGTTGAGGCGTATAATAATGTTGAAGAGGACTGGGTTGTCCCTGTTGGACATGAACGTAAGGGGAGTTCCGTCCCCTTTGGGCATTTCCCGGTCCTGACGCCATCATGGATCCTTTCTCCTTCTTTTTCCGATTTCTGAAACTACCTGATCCACTCTGAATGTCTTCTGTAGTGGCCCTGAGGGCGGTTTGGCTCATGATTTTTCCTGATTTGATGCCATTCTCCACCATTTCCCCAATTTTTATTGCTTCAGCAAAAGGTTTACCAACCGCGGCTAGTAAATGATGAAAATAATCGGACTCTTGAGTTTGGATAAAAACGTCGATCAATTCCTGGTCCTTCAGTGGCGGCTTGACTCTAGATGCCTGTTCTCTCCATTTTATGGCGAACTCTCGAAAACTTTCAGATGGTTTTTTCTTCATATTAGCGAGAGAAGTGCGGTCAGGGACAATATCGAGATTGTACTAAAATTGTTGCATAAAATTTTGAGCCATATCATCCCAAACGTGCCAATGGGAGATGTCTTGATCGATAAACCATTCGGAGGCTATTCTCGTTAGACTTTCTCCGAAATAGGCCATAAGCAGCTCCTCTTTCCCTCCTGCTCCTCTGAGTTGATTGAAATACCTTTTTAAGTGGGCCACTGGGTCACCATGACCACTATATTTGTCGAATTTAGGGGTCTTGAACCCTATCGGCAAATGAACATTAGGGAACATACACAGGTCTTTGAAAGAAATGCTTTTGTGTCCTCCCAATCCTTGTATGTTTCTCATACTCT
>NW_025836674.1:0-1622 GCF_002878395.1 Capsicum annuum | reverse complement strand
AAACTGAACCCATATGGCAGAAAGCAGAAGCAGCGGGTACGTCTGTTTGGGTTCATTCATGTCCAATAAACTTCAAACAAAAGGAGATTCGGGTATCAGAGTTGAGCAGACAGGCGACGGGAGGATGGGGGGAAGAGTAAAGACAAGACGAAAGCAAGAGTTCCGGCATCTTACTTTACTAGTTTCATTTCCGTATGATAGTCGCCCCTTTCTCACTGCTCCCTTTCTCGGTAAAGCAGAGTGAGCAGCTTCTTTCTTTGCTACTACTGCCATACCACAAAGAAGTCCAATAGCTGCGCTTACTTCTTCCTTCAACCCTGAAAAGAGCATATGCATCCCGGGATTCTCTCCATCTCAGAAGTGGATTCCCCTGCAAGGGTACTCGAGTACGACTACGGCTATGAAAAGCTTATCGAAAGAGGAGGAAAGAGCGTAAACTCGACTCTAAAAGTTTCAGTTGCCTCCCTCTCTCCACCCTATAACTAAAAAAAAGGAGCACGGCGAAAAGCCAACCTTTTTTTTTATTCGTTTGACGAGGGATTAAGTACTGAATTAATGAAATTACACCTATATCGCGAAAAAGAGCTACTCTAGCTTTAGCGTGCACCCTTTCTCCTATGAGGAAAGTTACTCTTTCCGTTTCATGTCTGGCCCTTCTTGGGTCTGGATCACAGTATACCGACGACTTTGTCCTTGAATTCATTCTATTTTATATCCACCGATCCGTGGAAGAGACCAAGGAAGAGTAAGATAGATTTAGGGCCGGCAGGCGGGTCTAGAATAGATTCCCCAACGGGTCCTGACTTTTCAACAACAGAGGCAAAAACTTACTCTTTCAAGTTAAAGTCAAAGTCGGGTAGACTAAGATGGAGTTTATTTTACAGTTGTTCCAGGGATATGGGTATAGAGTGAATTCTATTCACTTTTTATGAAGTGGAGTGCACTCCAACTATCATAAATAGAAAATTCAGTATGGTGCCCCGGTAGACGCGCAGACCGAGTGAGTTTCCGCCGATCTAGATATGCCAAAGATTGAGGACTATGAGGGTACGATGCTATCCTTGTACTTTGTTTGTTGCACATGGCCTAATGTACACTTGCCCCCTTTTTCTCACTCTTTTGGTGTCAATTTGAATCTATTTTCTTTATGCTACCGAAAGACGAAAAGGGGAACTGACTCGTTCCTTTCTTGCGGAGGACGAATCAAGGCCTGAAGTTGGTTCGTCGAGCAAGAGGAGAGAAGGATCAACAAGGATTTCATACCCTATGCTAGTTCTTTTTCTCTCTCCCCCAGATATGCCTTTAATAAGTCCTCCACCTATTCTCGTGTGACGACATCTATGATTGTGAAATGTTGGAATGAACAGTTGCAACAATCATGTTCAATTTCTTTTGACAGTTTTAGATTGTGGTGCTTTGTAATCAAGGGCGAGAAGGAAGTTCATGGAAAGGTAGCTCACATACCTTTCCAGGCCTAATTCTTTAATAATCACTTCAGCTCTTTCATACTTCTGACGTCGACTCATCTTGCTTGGAAGTCTTAAGAATGCAGCAAAAACGAAGGCTTCCTCTACAGTCAATTGTGGAAAAAGCACATCATCTTGTGTCACGAAACCCACCTA
>NW_025836673.1:0-1426 GCF_002878395.1 Capsicum annuum | reverse complement strand
AGCCAAATTATTTCAGAAGATAATTATGTATGACTTACTCATATAAATAACAAAATTCAATGCATTTTGAAGTTCAGATCTTTAATCATATAACTGAAATTTGATACATTAAGTATAAAATATGAGATTAAAATTGATACATAAGACTTGAAATCTATTGTATAAAATAGAGAATAATTGTTGAAAGGATAAAGGATTATCTAGTCATTGCATATTATATCACGTGTGGTTGCAATTAATAGCCCAAAATTGCAATGTATTCCCTACTAAACCAACATAAACATCATTTGCTTTCATTTCTCCTTTTCTTTTATTTGTTGACTTGTTCTTTAAAGATAAATCAAATTAATATTTTAAATTTTAAATGTTTTGAAAATTATAAAAAAAAAAAAACTATAAGTTACAATCTGTCGTATTAATTTAAGTTATTTCACTTTGAGAACACGATAAACATACTTCTATAAATGTTTTATCGAACTTTGCTTTTGTATATGTTCCTTTCATTAAAACGTAAGAGTCATTTGTTAGAGTGTATAAAAATAATTTTGAATAGAATGTATTAGTAATGTTAGCATTAATAATGCTTGTATTAGTAATGCTGGTATTATTTATGCTAATATTATTTCTTATACACTATTTGATGTGTTGTATTAGAACTTGTCTTTTCAATCTTGATATATTTAAATAAAGATTTAAAAAAAAAGATTGCGTATACATTCGAAGATTCATTCGAGATTTAGCACGGGTTCAATATATGTTATATTTGTCTCAATTTAGGTGAAACAAATATAATTTAGATAATCAATCATACTTTTAATATGTAGTTAGATAATTTGAGTTGTTAACTATTGTAATTTATAATATTTTTTATTTAATTTTCAAATAATATACAGTACTTTTCTTGTCCAAACTTTTGTGAAATTGATAGTGAATTATATTTTTAAAACAATTTATTTTTTTAATTATTGTGATTTATAATACTTTTCTTCTGTTTCAATTTAAGTGGCACTAATATAATTTCGAGAGTCAACCAAATAGTTTATATTTTAAATTTTTTTAAGTTGTTGATTATTGTGATTTATCGTATTTTTACATAGTTTTTAAAAATATATAACAAATTAAATTATTTTTAAATATTTTAAGTTGTTAACTATTGTAATTTATAATACTTTTTATGAATAATATATGTTATTCTCTTGTCCAAAGTTTTGTGTAGTTGATAGCCAATTATATTTTTTAAATAATTTAAATTTTTAGTTATGATGCTTTATAATATTTCTTTTATTTAAATTTAAGTGGAACAATGCTTATATGACTATAATAATTAAGTAAGGGTGATATAATAAAATCACGATTGAGCAGCGACGCATAAATGTCTTAAATGACTTACAACGATTAATCAGAAATGACAGAGCAAAATTACTAT
>NW_025836672.1:0-1754 GCF_002878395.1 Capsicum annuum | reverse complement strand
TAAGAAGCCAAGTCTCGATGCAGCCATAATGGAAACTGTGGCTGCATCGAGACTTGGCTTCTTAAAAACCCAAATTGTCCCATGTGTCGTTACAAGTTGCCACCAACGGAGTCCAAATAGAAGTGATCTCTTTTTAGTATTTAAAATGTATTTTAAGATAGGTTAATTCTGTCAAAAATTTATCTTTTCTCTTATGGCCAAACAATTCTAGTTATTGAATTTATTAATAGAATCTTGGCACCTTTTAACTCAAAAATCACACTAGCATATACTCACCATATATCATCATCATCCAAATAACAGGGGGAGGAAAAAAAATAAAATAACAGAAAGGAACCCATTAATGATTCCACACACACCGAGCACAAAATCTCTAAATTCAATGACCACCACCAACGGACATTGAAGAAGAACAAGAACAGTAGAGCAAACACACCTCAGGCCACACACACTCACCATCGAACATGGTACACACCTAGATTGAAAAATCAGAAGAAAAGTAAAAAATAAAATAAAATGGAGCGATTGAGAGAGAAAACTGAGTGATAAGGAGATAAAGATAGAGATCGAAGGAAAAACAGTGAATTGAGGGAGAAGTGATTTGTGAACGCGCGAGAGAGAAGAAAGACGGAAAACGGCCACGATATCGAAACGCTCGTTCGGGTTGCTCGGAGATTAGTTTAGTGTTGGGTTTTATTCAATTCGCGAGTTTGTAGTCGAGGCTTTATCGTTTGAGGTATTCCCATCGAAGCTCCCATCAAAATTTTGACGGATTGAAATTAAAATCGAGGTACAATTCTATTCACTCTCTTTTATTTCGTTGTTTTTTCATATTTGATGCATTGAATTGAATGTTTGACGTTGATTTCTCCGTTGGTAATGGATAGTTTCTTGTGTTGATGCGTCGTTCATTTACTTGGATTATGTGATGAAACGGTACCTCGTTTGAGAATTATAATAGAATGTTTTGGGGTGGGAATTGCAAAAATTGATAAAAAGTGAATATTGTCGTATTTTCATTCATTGTTGATGTTTAATATGGTAGTATCATGCTTTAAGTCGAAAAAGGTAGGCAAACGATAAGGGTTAGGTGTATTATTACGAATTGTGGAATATTGAATGCTTGAAACATGTGTTGAATGACTTGGTTATATTGCTTTTTGTATCAAATGTATCATTTGGCCGGGGAATGACCCGAGGTATTTGTGTTTATTCACCGGGGAATGCACCAAAATATTTTTGTACCCGGAGGACGTACGTGATGAAGGCCCGAGGCGTCGGGTAGAGCATCAGTCTAAAATTAGTTTAGAATAGGATTTACATTTTTGCATTTTTATATCTTTTGGATTGTATAATTTGGACTGGAAATTATTTTGGTTTTGAATTTTGTTAGATTTATTTTGTTTTGTTTGTTTTGTGTGTTTATGTGGTTTGGACATTTTATAGTGTCCAATTAGCCGATACATTTCACCGAGCGACCGTGGTCGAACCACGGGATCGAGGGGTGCCTAACACCTTTCCCTCGGTCAACAAAATTCCTTAACAGCAATCTCTGCTCGCAAACCAGTCTTAAAGAGTCAAAACCGTTTTGAAAAGGATTTCCAAAGGTGATTTGGCACACCAAATTATTCCAAGTGGTGACTCTGAGTTTTGAATATAAAAAATCCTTTTTGAAACAAATCTCCATTTTGTCACTTAATAATGAAAACCCTTTCAAACTTAAAATCGAATCTTTTTGGTTAAAAAAGGGGTGT
>NW_025836671.1:0-2071 GCF_002878395.1 Capsicum annuum | reverse complement strand
TAATATCTTGGGTGAACTTTCTCATCATAAACACAACATCAAACTTAATCACGAATCAACCAAACTTAGGCTCTTATATCCACTATTCAAGCCTACTAGATCACTTCCTAACAACTAATACCATTAATCAAGAAATCATCACAGTCACCTTCACGATCACCAATCATTCAAACTTAACTTTTAGCACACAATATAACTTTAACTTTTCGCACGAAATTTCCACTTAGAAACTATAAAACAATCCTCAACAAATGCTAGCCCATTTAAACTTCATAACAATAATAATTGGTCATAATCATATAGCTTATCTTATTCACAATCCATTAACACATCCTTCTTTCACTCGTCACAACTATCTATCCTTCATACACAACTTAACTTAGTTCATAGCTCGCTACGTCTTAACTTAACTTCCTCTTACAACCCAGAAATGGCATAATTTAACAACACTCACCCACCGAGTACTTCTATTACTAACCTATACTCTCTGGCATACAAATACCGTCAACACCCATTTTATACCTCGAATAAACTACATCACAAAATTGACACACAAGGATATATCACTCCCTATTAACCCCAAATGTATACAAAAACGGATTCCGCTATACTTATGCTCAACAAATCACACTTACCATCCTTCTTACTACGACACCTCCAAATCCCACATTTTCAGCCAGCACAAGGAATAAGATGAACTACAAGTTGCTAGTGGATCGAAATAGGCCGCACACGGCTCCACTAGGCTTTGAATATGAGTTTTGAAAAAAATTTTGAGGTGAATAACAAAACAGCTGTGCTAGTGAATCGAAAGAGCCCCGCACGGCTTTACTAGACTTTCATTTTTTTTTCAACAACATGATGATAGCAAGATTATGGGAGATAGGAACTTGGCATACCATATTTGATGATCAAGGAGTACACATCCACTCAGTCTTAGGTGAACAAGTCATAAACAAGAGGACATAACATGAAACTTCAGGAACTTATAACACATTGGGAGGCTCTTCTGAAGCCACTTTTATGAGATTTCTGAAATATTTTGCTAATCTACCTGAAAACATTATCAAGTAAAAAATCGGGACTTGCTACTCATACTATCTCAAGAATAGCACATAGATAGAAAACTACAAACTGTTACTTATAGATCCTGAAAAAAAATTTGGTAGCTTATCTGGTTTAAACTTATTGCATGATTCAAGACTTGAAAGAATAACAACCTTTCCTAAATGCCTTATAGCCTCTCGAAAAAAAGTACAGACGTCTTCGTACCGTTCCGCAAGACTTTACTAGACACAGCTTCATAGACACCTTAGGACACTTGAACTCTGCGCTCTGATACTAAGTTTGTAACGCCCCAAAAATCGAGTCCCGAGATACCACACGGTACTAAGGGTCACAAGTGACCCCAAGCTAGCCCTTTATAGGTATAACTCAAAAGCAGCTAATTTAAAATATAATTCTGAGAGAATGAAGCTAAAAATATCTCAATACAGAATCTGTTCAATACAATATTGGAATTACAAGATGATAATTCTACTAACACATATCTATATACAAGAAGGAGACTGAATACATCAACCACTACTACTGTCTATAAAGCCTCTACTAGTATTGCCTGTACATAAACGGGTCATGACTCCCAACCATCCCACTCAATATGGCCGACAGAAGAAGATACAGTGTCTCTGAACTGAAACAACCAACACAAGACCTTGAACTATAAGGACTCCTTTACCTGCTGACCAGATGCTGCAATTGAATAGAATAGTAGATGGGGGTCAACACAAAGAAAATGAATTGAGTATGTAGGGGTGCTTGCAACACTTTAAATAACATCATCAATTTCATGAAAACATGCATACAAACAATGATGACTCACTTGGCTTGAGTTATATGAAATCATACTCTTCATACTTTCATAATAAATAGTTCAAATAGTAAAATCTCATAATTCAAGTAAATCATCAAAAATCATAAATTATGATAAATCATCATAAATTATCATATCATCAAAATTCATCATAGGTAATCATAATTCATCATAATATCTCAACTCTTTGACTCAAAT
>NW_025836670.1:12802-15950 GCF_002878395.1 Capsicum annuum | reverse complement strand
ATCCGATATCGGATTTGGGTGAAATTGGTATCGTTGGAAAGATAATTCAAAGGGATTTCATTTCATATAAATTTGGCCACCCAGTTCGTCCTGTACAAGGAGTTATAGTCATTTGAAGTTGACCCTAAAAATCTATTTTGATAGGCTGAAGTAAAATGAGTATAACTCCTTACTCAGACGTTAGATTTGGATGAAACCAATTGCATTAGAAAGAAGACTCACGTATCTCCCAGTTCATTACATTAAGGGAGTTATCATCATTCGAAGTTGACCCAAAAATTCAGCTGGCCTCAGTAGTTTGTGTGCAGGAAATTTTCCTGCACATTTACTATTCCCAAATATCCCGGCCACCGTTTTATAGTTTCAAATGTGCTCGATTATATCCGAAACCTATCCGTTTTTGGAAATATTTATAGCGTTGGAAATCTTATTCAATAACCTTTGCATGGAACCATCGACGGGCAAACTCTGATATAAATAAAATAAAAAAATTAATTCCATATAAATAAGACCAATACACGTACTTGAATACGCCAATACATGTACTTGAATATGGGGTGTTACAATTAAATTTATTATTAATCTTATTTTAATTCTATTAAAGAATTCTAATTATTCGACCGAACAGATGAATAGTTCCGTATTTATGACGCATCAAAAAAGCTGTTGCACGTCCACTCACATACTATGTTGATTGGGTATACGCTACCTACTTGACTTCCATTCATCCCTGCATCGAACAATGGGTGGGAAGACCAAAGGTCTTTTTATTTTGGTATATATAAACATCCATTACTCTTCTAAATATTCATCTTATTCAACCCCAAAAAATTGAGAAATACCAACAGATGCCGAGAATCACACTTAGACCACTAAGGAGAATGCATTTCTAGTACTACCATGACCTTCTTCTCCTTTGAAATAACCTGGATTGTCTCTTCTATGATCTGTGTCAGGATAGGGAGCATCTCTACCATGAATTATAGTATATCACCCTTTTTTACGAGCAACTGTGGAGAGGCTAAATGTAATACCTCGTACTTCTACATAGCTTAAAATCATCGTAGAAATATTAAAGACTTGCTTTAAAGATGAATCCACTTTTATACATGTGGTATTTTTAATATTCTCACTATTTATCATGTGGGAAATTGATTAATCTTTCCATCGTTACCAAATTTGCCCAAATCCGACACTCGAGTAAAGAGTTAGAGCCTTTTTAGTGAGACAGTGTATCATCTGAGCCATCAGGGCATCACACAGCCAGCTTAAATGACAATTGTCAATTTCCAGTGTTGCTCTGCGATAGTAGCGTGTCGCTCCAAACTTTCAGGTCGCAAACAAAGTGGCAACACAATAGCTCCGCGTCGCGCCACTATGCAATTTCTCAATTGTCCAGTTCCAGTGACTTGGCGCGATAGTGGCACATCGCGCCAATGATAAAAATCAGGAAAATTTTCTCAAAATTAAAAGACGCATCCAGGATTAAAAGGGGTCAATTTACACCCCTATATAAACCCGGTAACATATGATTCAGCCATATTTCACCCAAATTATTGTGTTTCTCTCAAAATCCTCTCAAGAACACATTAGTGTTTTTCATAGAAGATTAAAGTTCAAGAATTTGTCTCCGTCAAACTTCATAAAATCAAGAACTAAGGGATGCACAGGTTGATTCATGAACTCCTTTTGTCCATGAAGCTCAAGAACCCTATTTTAAATTCTATGTCATGATGTGTGTATTTTGAATTGGTTATGATCATGTTATCATTGTTGTATGATTGCCAAGATTGCATCTTTATCATGTTTTCATGAAACTATATTAGTATAGGGTTGAAATTCATGCAATTGAGTTAAATTATGTAACCATGTGGTATTAAATTGAGGATCATACCTATGCCCTAAGTGTGCATGCAAGGTGTTTGATAGTATGCCCCAAGGAATGAATGATGAGCAAGTACTTAGTTTCCATGTGTTAAATATTATGTCATGCCTTTTAAGTTATGCTATACCTACTTGATTAAGATGATTACCATGCTAAACCTATGCATTGCGATTTCTTGATGAGGTGTTCATAAGATTAGAAGCACGAAATTATGCCATGTTTATATGCATTACTATCCATGTACAATAGTGTGATAACTGTGTGCTTCATGAACTCTCCAACTTATAGTATTATGAAAATCATGATTTTGTTGATATTGTTCATGTGATCAAAAGTGTCAAACCTTGTCAGTCTCATTCTATCGAGTCGTGGGGGTACTTGTACCTAACAATTTAGCTGTGTGCCTAGAGTCATGTCATGTTTTTACGATATCCTCAGTCAAGCCATGATCCATAGAACTCAGTCAGTCATATGACTTAGGAAATACTCAAGACTCTCAGTAATCCCAGTACTCTCAGAAATATCAGTAGTCCAGTAATCTCAGTCATCCTAGTACTCAGTATTCTTAGTAATCTTGGTAACTTTAGTACTCTCAGTCAGTCCTCAGATCTCAGTAGTATTCCATCATTCAACAAAACTCAGTGAACTCAGTTTAGCTCAACTAAATAATACCATTAGTATCAATTCAGTTCAGTTAATCAGTTCAGTGTCCATTCAGTTGGGAGTAGGATTCAGCACTGAGTGAACCCAAGGATGGGGACTCACCTGTTATTCAGTAGAGGGTGTGATCCTTAGAAGCAATCCTTGCATTCCAGAACTATGTAGCTAGTGTAGGTTGAGATGTACCCGATGCATAGTGCTACTAATACATCTCATTTGGGTTACCTACCAGGAAGGGTTGACGGAAGAGCTCCCTGTCAGCGAGGGTATACTCACAGCTTGTCTTTACCCGTGGCATGGTATTGACACCCTTCCAGCTGGGGTTACAGGTTGGACCCCACCAGTTCTTTAATTTTGGGGCATGTCGGTTAGATGATTACCTCCCATAGTCTCAGTGTCTGATCCAATACAAAATTTAGGACTTTTAGATACAGTCAACTCAGTATAGTGTGGAACTTATCTAGTTCCATTAGTATCAGAACTGTCAGATACAGTCACTCATATTATTGGTACTCATACTCAGTGATCATGTTATCACAAACTCAGTTAATAGTATATTAATTATCCGAAACCCATGTTATTAGTATTCAGTTTTAGGACTAT
>NW_025836670.1:0-9802 GCF_002878395.1 Capsicum annuum | reverse complement strand
TTTTGTTCACCTAGTGTTGAAACCATTATGTTGAATGAAAGTACATCTTCTTGTGAAATTTATGTTGATCAACTTTTGTGTGAAAATTGCCCACCACTTGAGGATGTGTGTGATGTGATTAATGAATCTCAAGTGTGTAATGATGTTGAAAATACTAATCAAAGGAATAGGAGTGAACCCGAGAGATATTCTTGGGATAATCTTGCACTTGAAATCTCTTTGAAACTTGATATTGATCTTTTAGAGAGTGATGAACGTATTTGTTCCAAATCTGCCCGTGAAATAGATCATGCTCTCTTAAGGTATAATGTCTTATTTGAAGATGATATAAGCACTCCTAATGAACCTGGTGATGGAAATAGCTTGCCTTAGAAGCTATAACCGATATGCTAACCCACTATGGTTTGACAACATTCCTCCTAAAGATGGAAATCTCTTCTTGGAAGATGAGAGTACTCTTAAGGGTAAGGGATGTGTGGTTTTGGAAACTACTTCTCCTTCAAATTTGTGTGACTTTATTGTTGAGAGTACTAATGGTGATGATTGTGAAACTAGTATTGAGTACACATATGAGGGCACCTTAGTAGAAGTCAACTTGAGTGATACCTTTCTCTACTTTCTATTTTCTCTGGATAATATGTATGCTATTATAGAGAGTATGTCATTTATTTTAAGTGGAGACCACAGGAAAGGGGAGTGTTGTCTAGAACCGTGTCTATGGCCACTCTTCCCGTTTAACCCTGGTGCCAAATATAGAATTGGTGATAATGGTGCACCCAACTTGTTGCTTGGTTTACATGATAACCAAAGTATCATTTTTGGTGAATTCTATAGCCAAATCCTTTGTGCATTTTTCATTAATTATGTAATATTTAGTCCAAAGGATCCTTGGTTATATTCTAAATATGTGCAACCTTGGCATGCTGAGGTAATTTGTCGTGCTTACCCTAACCCTCATGCCATGAGGAGTTTCTATTTGTGTGTTCTTTCTTTTGTTTTGTAAGGTTTGGATTCGAGGTCGAATTCTTTTCAAAAAGGAGAGAATGATACGATTCAAATGGCCACCTTATCTTTCAATGACATCATTTGAAGTCAGTAAGTGGGGCATCAAGCTTTGGTCATATTAAGAAAATGGGATCCGACATAGAGGGGCCGATTTGAGTACACCAAAGAGCAATCCCACATGTGAAAGTTTGCTTGAAGAATTAAAGATTGAGTACTCATGATTTTGGGCCTTCATTAAAGACATTTTGGTTACTTAGCCTTGTTCAAGTAACACTCCATGACCACCCATTTTCATTAAGGGTATTGTGGTCATTTTGTTATGTAATAAGTTAGACTATAAATAGGTTTTATTAGTTCATTTGCTAGTTAGTTTATGAAAGATGAAAGATTGAAACACTTGAAATCCTCTCTCTTGAGAGTAGACCACCTTAGTATAGTCTTAGTTAGGACTTGGAAAAGTCATGCTTAGTATAGGGCTTGGAAAAGCCAATATTGTTCTTTGCTTGAAAATGGTGGATCTTGAGGTGAGTCGATTACCTTGATGGTCACCGTAAGAGTGTGGCTTCGATTATTACATTCATTAGGGGTTAATGTTGAAATATACTTGGTTCTTAATATTGTAATAATCTTGGTCTCACTATCTATCCTTTCATTATTTTGCAAATCTATGTGTTTTTGTGTTTGTCATCTTGTATCCCTTTGTGTTGCTTGTTCTTCTCACGTTTTGTGGACTTTTTTGGAATCTTGGTGGACTGATTTGTATCAGTTGTAACTTTCCAACCTCCGCCTTTACCTTGGCCAGTTCTGACCTAAGTAGTACCATCTCTGGGTCTGACCTCTTTTTCGACCGTGCATTGAAGTGGTTATCCAACTCATCTATCCTACCCTGCAGAGCTTTGTAAGGCTCAAGTGAAGCCTTGACCCTCTTTTCCACTGCAGCTGTGAATTGGTTGGCAAAGAGTTTAAGTTGAGCCTCACACCGCTTGGACTGCTTTGCTACTCTTCTGAAATTCATAGGGCTGAATGCAAATTCTGTTGTAGGCACTGCAACTAGAGGATTTGTCTCTATTCTGGGCACTGATGATTCTGCCATTGTTGCGGATGTTAGAGGTACAGCTTCAAAATCTTGCATCTCTGTATTAGGCACTGAGCTAGTACCTGCAACCGGTGGATCAGTGGGAATCTCTATGCCCCTGTCAAGCATTAGCCTCGGCTGATTTTCCTTATTTCGGATAGGATTGTGGGTCTTCTTGACAAGGATTTCTTCTTCTAACCCAACAACCTTAGGAACATAGGCTACCCTGCATAACTTTGTAATTAAGCAAGGGAAGGGATATGTTGTATCAAACCTTGAGATACAAATTTTTATCTTTTCGGCAATAATCTCTCCAAAATTGAATTTGAGGTTAGCCACAAAACTTATGACTAATATTGCTCTTTAATCCCTGAGAATAATATCACCATCTGTGGGCATCAACCAAGTACGAACAATACCCCACCAAAATCTTGCATCTGAATTCAGGGAGGCTTTGAAGATTCTTTCACCTGGGTTGGTCAGCCATTCGGGTTCTCCATCAGCTATGAGTGTGGATAACCAAGTCCATTGATTTTCTCGATGCTTCAATCAGGCATAAAAAGTGGGTGAAATGGTCTGAGGAGTGAAATTTGGGCCATGCAAGAACCTGTTTAATATTGCTTCAGAAACATCTACCATTACACCCCGAACCGAAACTTTGTCCAACAAAGGTTGGTCAGATTCTTTCTTTCTTTCTTTACACATGTTTTCTGAGCGAGCTTGGTAGTTCGCATAGAATTCCCTAACTAGTGTAGGGCAAAATGAATTTCCTCCTTGTGTAGTCCATCCCAGGTCATAGGAATGCAATTTTTGCTCTACCTCCGAATACCTTCTCAACCCCTTAATGATGATTCCCTTCTCTTCAAAGAGTGGTCTCTTGATAGCTCTTCTGTTGGTTCTGCGAAGCCCATCAAAGAAGATGTTCTGACCTTTGGGAATCTGTCATCTAGTGCCATCTTGAACTTCAAGATTCTTGCATTTTTACCATTGTCCCCCTAATCGGAGAGTCTTCATTATCTTGTGGGTCAGCAGAAGGGGTCTCAGTTGATGGTCCCTCAAACTCATTCCCCTCTAAATCAGAATAATCTGAATTATGCTCTGCAGACTCAGCATGTTCAGACTCTTGTTGCTCTGAGGTCGTCTGCTCAAAAGCTGTATGCTTGGATGCTGTTGGATTAGTGTCACTTTCTTCATTCTCCTCCACCTTAATTAGTGGAGGTGGTGAAGGCTTTATAGGGCTTTTCTTCTTTTTTTGCTTCTTGAGTAGAGGCTCTTCCTTTTCATAATCAGACTCTTCATTGAAGAGTCTCCGAGGTACACTTCCCTTAGTAACTTTCTTCGTGGATTTTGGGTTTTATCCTTTGGAGTCCATTTCACAACCTGTAGCAAGAGAAAAACCATTAGTCGACCCTCAAGAGTATAAACATAAACACATTAATCATTTAAGCTTCACACCCTTTGAAAAGGCTTATTCATGCTTTAGATCCCAGGTGTGACTACATTTCTTGATAAGCCGTCATAGCTGTGATAGCTTATTATAAATGTCTCATCCCTAGACAAATCTATAAGATTTTATCCACTTTTGACGACATTTTTTATAAGCTGTCACAAACGTGATAGCCTATCACAAATGTCGCCAGCTCTAAACAGAACCCACATCATTCTTAGTAACTTTTGACGACATTTCTGATAATCTGTCACAGTTGTGATAGCTTATCATGAATATCGTCAACTCTTTTTAGAACCCCACTTTGACTTTAACTCAATTTTTGGTCCCATTTTTTCTTAAAATCCACTCGAGTTTCATTTTTGAGCTGAACTTATAAGCCTTAGTCTTGCACAACAAACCCTAGGTTTAATATTTAGCCCCTTTTGTAAGTTGAACTTAGTTCAAGCTTTTTGGGAACTTGGGTTTTCATCAACATATCACTTACCACTTGAAAAGAAAAGTTAAATTTTGAGCATACCTGATGGGAGCCTTCAACGTGATTATACGAACAAGAGGAAGTAATAAGAAGTACTTGATTTTAATTACAAACCCACACACATAAGGAAACTTGCTTTTGTTTTAGTTGGAAAGTCTTTGAAAAGGGAGGAAAATAAACGAAAGATGGAAAGGAAATAAAGGAAATAAACCTAAGCGGGAAGGTAGAAAACCCAAGATGTTGGCCGGGCTAGGTATTTTTAATTAGGCCCACAGTTTCAGCTAATGTTGGGCTATTTGTGATGACATTTCTGATAAGCTATCACAATTGTCATAGCTTATCACAATTGTCGCCAGCCTTATCAGAAATTGCCTCAAAGTTGTTGTTTCTGACGACAAAGCTGACAGCTTATCACAATTTTGACAGTCCGTCAAAAATGTCGTTAGGGACACTTGGCTGCATATATCGACTCCACCTTCTGTGAACTAAATCCTAACTACAAAAAAAAATAAACAATCTACTAGAATATGGAAATTTTGGGTTGCCTCCCAATAGCTCCTGATTTACTATCGTGGCACGACTTGGTTATCTTGACTACTCAGACTTTATCAAGACAACCTATTGATACCCATTTACCATCTTTGTAGAATACGTTAACAATTGAGAAAACACTCATCTCCTTTGCCGGTGTCATGGATGAGTGTATTTTGAATCGTACTTTTTTTTATTGAGCCTGAACTTCAGTTCGTTCAACTCCATGTCTACTATCACTCTCCCAGTTGCAAGTAATGGTCTACCCAATGTGATGGGCACTTCAAAGTCCACCTCGCAATCCAGGACAACAAAATCAGCAGGCAGGCCACCTTGGCCAAGACATCGTGTAATATGCCCACAGGCCTCTTCACAGACCTATCTGCCATCACCAACCGCATATTTGTCGGGGTAGGATCCCCCAAACCTAATTTCTTGTATACGGCAAGTGGCATTAGGTTTATACTGGCTCCCAGATCGCATAGTACTTTTGTGAAATTCAGAGAATCAATAGTGCACCGGATGGTAAACACTCCCGGATCTGCCTTTTTCTGCACTAAAGACCTTGTACAGATAGTGCCATAATGAAAGAGATTGTCCTCCGGCTCATGGCTAACCTTACATTTATTAGTCACAAGGTCTTTCATAAATTTTGCGTATCCTGGTATTTGCTCAAGTGCCTCAACCAAAGGCACATTTATTGTCAATTGCTTGAGCATTGCCATGAATTTTATGAATTTTACATCATCAGCCTTCTTCTTCAATTATTAAAGAAAGGGAGGTGGTGGTCTTGGGATAGTTTTCAACACTACCTTCTTCTCCTTTTCTTTCTCTTTTTCTGGGGCATCATCAGAGTTATCCAGCTTCTCAGACTCCACTGGATCACCTTCTTTTAGTTCATCAACAACTACCTCATCATCTACAGATTTGCCCACAGAAGGGCTAGGTAACATCTTACTACTCCTAGTGGTAATAGCCATGCATGAGTCATCATTTTGCGGATTCTAGACTGTATCACTTGGTAACATTCTGCTCTTTCTCTGGTTGAATGCAGTAAAAAGTTGGCTCATCTACTACTCTAACTGTTTGATTATGGTGGAGTGTGAGTGCACCAACTAACTAATGGATGTCAGATCAGTCATCATGGTGGTTACACCAGAGTTGGTTGCCTCCACTTCCTTCAACAACTTAGCCATCATGTCCTCTATAGACATCTTTTCAAAACTTGTTGAAGCAGCCTCACGATTTCCAGGAGGAACATATAGCTCGCTCCTGTTATTGTTATTCCTCCAATTTCCTTGATTCCTATCTTTATAACCAGGCTTATCATAGTAAGTCCGACCTTGATTCCATTGGATATTGCCTCGAAAACCCCTCTGATTATTAACATAGTTTTCCTCTTCATCTATATCAGTATTAACTCTATCCTGAGATCCCACAGCTTTTACCTTTTCAACCTTGCCTGATAGCAAGTGCTTGGTCAGCAAGTCCATTTGTGTCTTAAGGTGAGCCATGTCTTGGTCATGCTCTTCTTCTCTTCTGCATTATTCTATAGTAATACCCATAGAAGCAGTGGGGCTAGCTACCACTGAGTTTCTAGTATGCCATGCCCGACTCTGTTTGGTCATTCTGTCCAGCATCTCTGAAGCCTATGGGAATGTAAGGTCAACAAACGAACCACCAGCAGCATTATCTACAATTGTCTTTGTAACAGAGTTAAGAGCCCTATACAAAGTCTCCATCAAATGTATGTCTGTCATGTTGTGGTTCGGACACTGTGTCATCTTCTTCTTAAATCTCTCCCAAGTTTCATGCAAGGCTTCAGTCGGGAGCTTTCTAAAGTTGTTGATCTCGTCCCTCAACTGTACCTTCCTGGAAGGCAAAAAAAAACCTTTCTAGGAAAGCTCCTTTCAACTGCCTCCAATTGATTATAGAATCAGGTGTTAGCTCATTTAACCACAAAGTTGCCTCCCCAGACAGAGACAACGGGAACAATCTCACTGGATAGTATTCTGGCCCACTCTTGGATTATTAAAAAATTTACAGATGGTGACAAAATTCACCAGATGCAAGTTTGGGTCATCCCCAGGAAGGCCACCAAACAACCCCTTCAGATTGAGGAATTGGATCATAGTACTCGTAATGTTCAACTTTTCCCCAGGTGCCAACGATGGAGGAATGATTGCACCTATTGCACTAGCTCCATCTATACCATCATCATCATCATTTAGATTATAATGGACCGACTGGTAATCTTACCTTCTTTGGAACGGACGGTTCCTATTAACATTACGTTATACTAGTGCAGCTACTTACTCTGCACGCCTTGGGTTACCAGGACTCAGCGATTTCTTGTCCCCCAAATCTTTATCCTCAGGGTTTGGATGTCGTGCTTGTTTCCTAACATTTTGCACATTCACCGGAGCTATGCTAAGGCTGCTAATCTATCAGACTCTTGTTGTTCTGCCATTCTTCCAATTCGTTGCGGTTCTATATTAAGAGGTAATAATAGTTCGCCAAAACTTCTGGTTCTTGGCATACACTATAAAAATCCAGCAATAAATAAAAACAATAAATAAACGTAAATCTAGGAAACTTGACTAATAGTCAATTAGCGCACACAAACTTCAATTTACAATCGTACTCCCTAGATACGGCGCCATTTTTTATAATGCTCAAACTACACCTCTCTGCTAAGAATGTAAGTGATCGTTGTCAATATAAAACCCCACTAGGTTGGGGTTGAATCCTACAGGGAATATGGTGTGAATCAAGTCGTTTGCAATTTAATCAACTGATAGCTGAATATTTCCTGAAATGGGGGTTTGAGTTTGACAAGTAATTGTTGGTCACATTACTTTCGGTGTTTGTAATAATCAAAATTATGTTCACTAGGGTTTTTAGTACTTGACAGATGCAAATAGTGGTCCAAGATTCTCATAGTAGGTAGGACAACAAGTTATCTTTATCAAAATTATGCCTAAATGTCGCTCGGCCTACTTAAGCATTTAATTACCTAATCCTCTCGGACTTAGGGAATTTATGTTCACAGACCAGATTTTACCTCAGGTTAATCAACCTTGTTACAGCGTCAATTATTAAATAGAAGGTTGGTAGCCTCTAAGTCCCTGTTGATAATTCACTTCCTACTGTATTTGATTTCTTTCTCAAGCTAATCAAAGCAGGAGTTATCTATCATTTGTAACTAATAGAAAATAATGAAAACCAAAGAATTATCAAGAAGTCCTACTACCTTTTGAATCTTGAACACTTATGCACCTTATCAAGACTTAACCCTAGATCCCATAATTTAGGTTAAAGGGGTTTAGCCACTGATGACGTAATAATCAGAGCAACTAGTTGAATTCATGATTTGAAAGATAAAATTACCACAAGATGAATAGAATCTAGAGATTCTCATATTAAATCACAAAGGAAATACCAAAATAATGATAATAATCTCTTCAAAGTATTTGCTTTTTTAAGCCAAGAAAAGTAGAGAGAGAAAATAAAAATATTGTGTCTCAAAAACTCAAGTGCGGATACCTAAGAAAACCCTAAACAAGGCTTTAAATAGTTTATCCTAATTATGGAAACAAAATAATAAAATTCTGAAATTCTTTGGATTAGGTGACGCCATTTGTGATAGCCTATCAGGAGGATAACGACTTATCATAAATGTCATCAGCTTCCTTTATGATTTTTGTACTCGCTGCCTTAGGCTGACGAAAAAACTGTGACATCCTATCAGCTTCTTGACGACTTATCATAAATGTCGTCAAGGTTTTTCCTCAGCTCTCATGTTCTGCTTTAGGATGACGACATTCTTGATAGCTTATCAGCTTCTTGATGACCTATCACAAAATGTTGTCACATCTTTCAACTTAGGCCAATTCTCTGTCTACGGCTGACGATGATCTTGACAGCTTATCAGAGGGCTGACGACCTATCAGAAGTGTTGTCAGTTACACTTCTCTTCGAATTTCTGTAGATTTCAACTTCTTTGCTTCCATTCTTATCGGTTCTCTATCTTATTAGCTTCTACTGCAAAATCAAACATAAACCAATCAAAAAGGACAAAAGTTGCTTAAGACTTTGCAATTATTTTAGTTAAGAACCTCAAATTTGTTAGCATTAGCTCACACATCATCTCTTTTTTAGATTATTTCCAATTCTAATATTTGGGACCCTCCTCCCACAAACCTATGTAATCTCCACTGATAATAATTACTTCAGCTACTGCCACTGTAGACCACAATAATCGATACTAAATTAAGGTATCTTTCTATAACTAGTCGATGACTGGTATGAAAACCTCCGTACAGAAAATGTGAATGAATGGATTTTGGATATAATTAATGCCCTCCTAGCTCTGAGATGGAGAAATGTATGTGTAGGGCTTCTAAACTACTAAAATATACCTAATGACGAGGTATTGAGTGGATTTGGAAAGCTTTTCAAGCTAGTAAAAATGGTGAAACAAATTTTTTGCAATTTTTTTCAAAAAAGATGGAACAACAATGGAGGAATGATCAAGAACGGAGGTTTTCAGTTGTGATGAGCAAGATTTCATCGTAAAAGTCGTTGGAATTGAAAAATATAGCTGGAAAATGGGAGCCTCTTTTGGGCTGCATGGATAATTTTTTTAATTCAAAATAGAAAAATATTAGATATTAGTTGAATGAGGTGGGGGACTAAAGTTTAAAATTTAAAACTTGTGTGGTAGGTTTGAATGGTCAAAGTGATGATGTCATAAAGGTGGGCATGCACCTAATTTTTTAAAACTTGTAACTAAATACTACATTAAGTTTACAAAGTATTTATTTTGAAAAATGTCCCAAGAGAGTTGGGTGTAAAAAAGGAAATTGCTATTTCCGTAACTAAAATCGTGTGAAATTGAGGCGTGCAGGCATTTGTAGACACGTAATTTTTTACCCTCCCCGAGTTTTAACCTATTTTTCGGCATCAAATATTTTTATTTTTGTCCAATATCTATTCTATATTTTATTTTATTTTATTTATAAGTTTTAATTGAAAATAAATAAAAATAAAGTTATATTTTTGGAATATTTTATTTTATTTTTAGTTTTAGTTTTATTTAAAATACTATGAAAATTTTATTTTAAGTATATATTTTCCTTTTAATTTTAATAAATAGGCTAGTGATTTTATTATTCTCTTAATTATATTTATTTCTGATTATTTGTAAGCTTTTATTATATTTTCTTAAATATAAAAATTAATTACTTAATATTATTATTACTAT
>NW_025836669.1:0-1984 GCF_002878395.1 Capsicum annuum | reverse complement strand
AGAGAACCGACGGAGTTCGCCGGAGAGAACAATTTCGGCGCCGCCCGGGGGGAGGAGTACAGGTGATTGAATTGGGCTATTCGACCCGTTATAAGAATTTGGGCCTTTCAGTTTTATGAAATGCTATGGGGATTTGGGCCACAGGGACTCTTAATCATTACCTGTAGGTGACAATTACTTGATTAAGAAAGTTGAAAAAGGTTGAAAATAACTCATAAGTTTTAAAATTTATACTTTGATCTAAATGTTAGTTAATATATAACGGAGAACGAAGAAAAAAAAAAGTTTTTTTCTCTCTCCTCATCTATTGTTATTTTCTCTCTCTTCACGATATTTGTTGTTCATTGTTACTGTTGCTTTATTCATCATCTTCTGATTCATTATCATCATCTTATACTTCATTATCATCTCTTGACCATTGTTGTTGTTGTTACCCTAACTGCTGCTCTTTGACCAAATTCTTATATAAAATTTTGTTACGTAAATCACTTTCAACTTTGGAATTTACTTGAGAGGAGATTTTGGTAAGTCAAATTATATTTTTTAGTTGAATCTGAGTAACTGCTAGTGTGTTGTTTTTTCAACAATAGCTTGCACGCGAACATGAATGCAATACAAGATCAATCTGTTTAAATAGATCCATTATCTGCGACAAGAGATAAATGTTCTGTTGTAACAGTAGACTCATGTTGGATGGATTCGTGTTTAAGGGTTTTAGGTGCCCGTAATATGAATCGAATAGATGGGTATTCTGTTGCACCAGATTAGTAATCTGTTTCAACAGATAAATAATCTGTTTCATCAGATTACTAATATATTTTAAACAATAAAAATCAGATACAACTCCTGTCACACACAAAAACTAAACTAACAGATAACTCATATGTTCTTGCTATTGATACTGGAGTCAAATTATTCCTTAATTGTGGACATGTCATTCGTTAAGAAATAGAAATAGACAGCGCAAAAATTAAATAAGAAATAAAAAGTCGTGCATCAAACATAATTTTTTATAAAACAAACAAAAAAAATACATAGATAACAGAAAAAAAAAGCTTAATTATTATTATCATCATTATTAGCATCATTATTAACATCATTATTATTTGTATGGCTAGCCGGCCAATCTTCAAAGCGCAGCAACAGCGCCCTCTGGAGCCTGTGGATCTCCCACAACATCCTTACTTTGACGGCGGTCAAATCCCAATGCAGGTCATGAACCTCCTTCTACAGTTCTCTCATGGTGTCTCGTAAAATAGCGACATCCCACACAGGATCAGTCATATCTAAAAAACGCATAAGTTGACAAAACACACACGTAAACACAAAAGTAAAGAAAAGAAAGAATTCGAATATAATGTAATACACCGTATATTTACACAAAATCGAGAAAAAAAACTTATCAGAGACAAAAAAAAGCTATCAAGTCCTTGAAGAGAAAGTAGTTGAAGGTGTAACAAGAACGAGGAATAAATAGTGCGTAGTAGAATAAAAGATTGAGTAAGGAGGAACCTATTTATAGAGGATTGATCTTGAAAGAGTTAGACAAAAAATCGCAACTGTTCACCTCCATTTATTAATGACATTCTTGACTAATGCAAAAAGTTATGACTTAATTAAATTAATCAATATTATGATAAGTCATGACTTTTCAGCTTTATTATTAATAATAATTAGTTCTTTTCAAGAGTCGTTTTTTTTACACTATTTTGGACAATAGATAATATATTTGTTGCATCAGATAAATCATCTGTTATAACAGATATATCATGATTTGCAACAAATAGATAACCTGTTGCATCAAATAATATATCTGTTGCAACATATAATAAATATATTTTTTTAAAAAAATAAATTATCTTCATGACATGCAAATTTTCTGAATTTTAATTATATAAATTAATAAAGCAGATTTAAAGGCCCAACTGTTCACCTCTATTTATTCATGACATTCTTGATTACTGTAAAAAGTTATGACTTAATT
>NW_025836668.1:0-2493 GCF_002878395.1 Capsicum annuum | reverse complement strand
ATATACATATATATTTATATATATATATATATATATATATATATATACTAGTTAACCATACGTGTGTTGCACGTGTATATTATATCGAGTAATAAAAAAATATTAACATTAAAATAAATACGAAAAAGGTACAAATACACCCCCGAACTTTAATAAATGGTACAAATATACCCTCCGTCATACTTTGGGTACAAATATACTCTTGTCGTTAATGAAAAGGTATAGTATACTCTCGAACTTTAATAAATGGTACAAATATACCCTCCATCATACTTTGGGTAAAAATATACCCTTGTCGTTAATGAAAAGGTACAGATATACCTTTCTCATTAACGTCGGGACACATGGCAGCATAGTATTGATTGACCCTTTTTAATTTATTTTATCTACGAATAATTTAATCTATCCTAAATTATAACTCATACTCAATTCAAATAGTCCGACCCAAACTACGTAATAGAGAAGCTTCAAGAGACATATCACGTGTCTCTATTCACGCAGGTTTCTTTATTCTACTCTCTCACACTCACACTCACACTCTCTCACTAACCCAAAAATCCTAACAAACACATTGGTTCAATTCATGCTTCGATCTATCTACCATCTAGAATCGAACAGAGATTTGTTTAATATTGTGATGTTGTTTAATGTTCTGATGTTAGATTAATATTCTGATGTTATTTAATGTTCCTCATGAATAATTGTTGTTTGTTTTTTCTGATTCATGAGCGTCGATTAATCAAAAATTATTTCTGATTCATGGTTGTTGTTACCTGCTTTAAATTCATTGTTACACCATTGTTCACCAACTTCAAAGAGTGAACAAGAAGACATCATTTTAAGAACAAAAACATGAGAAAAACTTGCGAAGTTTGGACATTCCTCGGCCAAATTAATGTCCTCATTGTATCACAGGTTGGGTCGGGTTATTTGGACCGGATATGGGTTATAATTTAGGATGGATTAAATTATTCACGGATAAAATAAATTAAAAAGGGTCAACCAATATGATGCTGATATATGTCCCGCCGTTAATGAGAAGGGTATATTTGTACATTTTCTTTAACAACAAGGTTATGTTTGTACCAAAGTATGATAGATGGTATATTTGTACCATTTATTAAAGTTCGAAGGTATATTTGTACCTTTTTATTAACGGCAAGGGTATATTTGTACCCAAAGTATGATGGAGGATATATTTGTACCATTTATTAAAGTTCAGGGGTATATTTGTACCTTTTCCGAAATAAATATAATATTTTAACTAAAATCAAAAGTACATAATTCAAAAACAACTCTCTCTGTTCACTTTTACTTGTTAGATTTTGCATCTTGAGAGTCAAACTATATCATGACCTTTAACCAACATTTCAAGATATATCTTTTATAAAAGGAATTTCAAATTTAAAATATTGAAATGAAGTTACTTAAATTTAACTTAGAAAATTAGTTAATTTTACTCTAGTAAAGTGAAGCATGACTAATAAAAATAATTAAGTAGAGGGAGTATCTTCACTATTATTTTTTGGTAAACCACTATTATTAGTTATTTGTAGCATGTATAACTAATAATATGTGATGTAAGTGGTGTTGAAATTAAGTAATGAAATTTTAGCCTTTCGGTATAGGTATATTATGGAACTTAAAATGTTTAATGATGTTATCTTTCTTGCTCTACATACATTTGCACCTCAAATTTCTTGTGACTAACAAAAAGTGGCAAATTCTTAATTTAATATTTTCCAACCTATTGCCTAGTGTTAGATATAAAATATAATATTCTTCAACCTATTGCCAGTTCTAGTCGAACAATATTACTTCTGAAGTTTATCAAAATGCTAATCTATACATAAGTCCTTTTGTGTCTCCAGTTGTGATAAACCTGGCTCCCAATTATAGCTACTACCACTTCTTTATTGAAACTTGTTCATCATAGCTTGATTGTTGAAAATAGAGTAAAAGTTGTTAGATATAAAGACAAAAATATAAACGCAAATATGTTGAACAATATTACTTTTGAAGTTTATCAAAACACTAATCTATAGAAAGAGAAAAATCTTTCTCTTACGAGAATGAACTTAATAAGACATTTATTTATCTTAACCTTTATCGTATGTAGGATTTCAAAACGCTTGTCAAATTTGAAATTGAGTCTTCGAATCATGTTGATAAATTCATAAGTCTCAAATCAATATAAATGGTGGCGGAATGATGAAATCCTTCCACTCTTAACCATATGTCGAAAATTTTTTATCTTCAATCCAACAAAAGAGTTTTTTTATACACAACATTGATTGAACAAAATAAGGCATCAAAAATCAATTTACCTTTAAAAAAATTTGTTCATTGATCATATTGATATTATCATCATCACCCATCTTCAAATACCTACAAAATCAATACAAAATAAATTAAATATTATAATATGATTTTCAAAAAAAAAAATATTCTAAATCAAACAACAAGAACAACCTAAAACCCAAAAGAAAGTAT
>NW_025836667.1:0-1494 GCF_002878395.1 Capsicum annuum | reverse complement strand
ATATTACCCAAAAATGCCAAAATTACAATAAACTTATTGCCTTACCACGTACAAGCCCAAATTTTATTAATTCACGTTACTATTATGGATTATTATCTACGGTTTACACAACCGATGGAGAAGAGTTAGCAGGAATCCCAGAAATTCACAAAGAATTTATGACTTACAAGAGAATTACCAACGGATAATTATTCTATGTTTGATTTTATTCCGTACTAGCAAAAATATTATTCGGAAAAATTAAACAGACTATTAATGTAGTCAAAATGGGTATGACCAGAGATTATATTATTCCGGAAGAAATATGTGCACAGACCGAGATACCAAAAACGCAGATACCAACATTTTACCGCAACAAAAGAGTTATTGGAATAAGAAATATATTATCAGAGTTACTTAATAATTATTCAAATTAAAAACCATTTTGGATATATAATTCAAGGAATCAAGCATTGATTTATTCAACTTGCAAAGAAGTTAGAGACCAAGACATGAAAGAACTTAGAAAATGGGGATTAACACTCCTCAGACCAGAAGAACAACCATTAACAAGATCTATCAGTAAGGGAATTATTTCAGAAGAAGCTATGGACCAATTTTGTGAAAAAGTTGGCCAAAAATACAAAGACCACATATGCAGCAGATGTAGTGGCAAGCATAACTTTATTCCAGATGTGATGCTACACTGAAAAGAAGATAGAAAAAGAGCAGATACGACAAAAAAGAAAGCAACAGAGGAAAATAATGGAGATAAAAGACAAGATATTAAATTGTGAAAGCGATATGTAACAAACTTTCATAATTTTCTTTACGTAAATTATTAAAAACTATGTATAGTTTGACTATTATTAGTCTAAAACATTAATAGTTTTTGTCTTTTTAATGACTTTTGTATAGTAAAGTAGGTTAGGTAGAAGACTTTTTGTAAAAAGTTTTAGGAACGTGTAAAATTAGAGATACTTTTGTAAAATTTTAGATTATAAATAGAAGGCATTGGAGGCAGAATGAACGTAAGCCTTCATGCATTGAAGCAAAAAATTCTCTCTCTTGTCTACAACAAATATTATGATTATTTATTAAAAAACAGATATATTTCAATGGAAAAATCTAAGGAGGAACAAAACTTAGAATTATCAAACCTACCAGAATAGGTATATTCATTTACTATTATGAATAACTAAATTCATAATTCCTAACAATCATGATATGATAAAATAAGTTCCATGTTAGTCACTTTATAATAGAATTATTCGAAGAATAGCATGTTAAGAAGTTTATTAGCAAAGTGAAAACGGAGAAAAATCCCGAAGAACTATGCCATCCTAAAGGTGAAACCAGTGAGGCAAGAAGCCGTGGTGGGGAGTAGCCAGAGTTGAGGCACTGTTTAAGGAAAAAGTATCTGGATTACTATGCTAATAGTGACCAACGAACATGTTATTTAAGAATAATCTAGTATATAGTAATCTAATATGATCATATTAGATTACTATATAC
>NW_025836666.1:0-1052 GCF_002878395.1 Capsicum annuum | reverse complement strand
GGGTACGTTAACAAGACATATAGGTGATGCTCACGAAAGAGAGTTAAATATTGCATGAGGTGGTGGGGATGTTGGTGGCCAATGCAAACTAGAATGAACCCAGCAACCGATCAGGTAACGAAGAAGTATAATAAATCGAGGAACCGGGAAGAAATAGCTAAAATGGTAGCTGTGGGTTGTTTGCCTTTTAGTTTTCCTTCTTCTAATGCCTTTATTCAATATATTCAAGCAATTTATAATCCTATGTTTAATGGTATTCCTAGAAGTACTTTTCGGTCTGATATTTTTAGACTTCATTCACAATATTATTTTTATTTATCAATATTGTTAAAAAATATTCAATGTAGATTGTCCCTAACTTCTGATCTTGGTCGCGTAAATAAAAATAATTATTTAACCGTTACTTGTCACTGAATGGATATTAATTTTGTGATGCAAAAACGTATTCTTGCTTTTTTATATGATGAAGATCGTAAACATGCTGGAGATTTTATTGTTGATTCTATTGTTAAAGTTGCCGAATTTTATGGTATCGAAAATAAAATCTTATGTATTGCTTTTGATAATGCTTCTAACAATAAGACTGCTATAACAAAGTTAAAATTTAATCTATCTCCGTTATTACCTAAAATTTTTCATATTAAGTGTGCATGTCATATATATAATTTAATTGTAAAAGATGGTCTTGAGTTTTTTGAGCTTTATATTGAAAAAATTTGTCTTGTTGTTGGTTTTATTCAAGGAAATAATCGTAGATTGAGAATTAAGGAATTTAAAGTTAAATGTCAAGAAAATGAACTTGCACCGATATTGATGCCTGAGGAATTGATATTAGATAAAATTCTACGTATGATCTTTTAAAAACTTGTTATAAATATAGAGCTCCTATTACACTAGCTTTTAACCAACATGGTGGTTCATTTGCTGATTTTGCTAATTGCATGCTACATAATTCTGATTGGGTTGTAATTAATGATCTTGTTAAGTTTTTAGAAAAATTTTATGTAGCTACGGTTGAATTTTCCGATGCTTATTATCCTACTGTTTGTAAT
>NW_025836665.1:0-3872 GCF_002878395.1 Capsicum annuum | reverse complement strand
CAAGCTCTACTGTATCTAGTGGCATGACGGATGAACATAGGCGAAGAGAAGAGGAACGTGACCAGGATATGGCTCACATGAAAATGCAGATGGACCTTCTTACCAAGCATTTATTATCCGGGAAGACAGAAAAGGTCAAGGCCATTGAATCAAAGGGAAGTTATGACTCCGATTCTGAGGAAAAAGCAAATTACTTGAATAATCAAGTGGGTTATCGAGGCAATGCCCAAGGAAACCAAGGTCGGAACTATTATGAAAAATCCGGATACAAGGACCGATACCAAGGGAATTGGAAGAATAAGAATGATAGGAGCGGTTTGTATGTCCCTCCTAGAAATCGTGAAGCTGCTGCACCTAGCTCTGGGAAGATGTCCATAGAGGACATGATGGGTAAGCTGTTGAAAGGAGTGGAGGCAACCAACACGGGAGTAACTGAAGTAAATAATGATTTGTCCTCAATAAATCAATTGGTTGATTCGCATTCCACTTCAATAAAACAGCTGGAATAACAAATGAGTCAACTATTAACGGCATTCAATCAAAGAAAAGTTGGCACTTTACCGAGTGACACTATCCAAAATCCAAGAAAAGATGGATCATGTATGTCTATTACAACCAGGAGTGGTAAAGTGTTGGAAAATCCATCCAAGGGCAAGTCTGTGGTTGATAGTATAGAGGAGAATGTTATTGAAGCAGATTGGGATAATTCTGTAGAAGTTGAAGATCAGGATGAGAACGTTCATGATACTACACCTAGATGCCGCAGTCTGAAAAGATTGATAATGGGAAGCACAATAAAAAGGAAGTGGTGGAGAAAACTCTTCCAAATACATCACCACCTTTTCCTCAGAGATTGAAGAAGAAGGCTGATGACACCAGGTTCAGTAAATTCATGACCATGCTAAAGCAGCTGACTATAAATGTGCCTTTGGTGGAGGCACTGGAGCAATTTCCAGGGTACGCCAAATTCATGAAGGACCTTTTGACAAAGAAAAGGGCAGCGAGCTATGAACTGGCATATAATTTTAATCATTGCAGTGCAATTGCCACAAGGTCTTTGGTACAGAAGAAGGCGGATTCGGGTGCTTTTACTATTCCTTGCACGGTTGGATCTTTAGATTTTGCTAAGGCGTTATGCGATTTGAGGGCTAGCATTAATTTGATGCCACTAGCCATTTATAGACAGTTGGGGTTGGGGGATTCTACACCTACCAACATGCGACTTGTAATGGCAGATAGGTCGGTAAAACGACCTGTTAGTATCTTATATGATGTATTAGTGAAGGTTTCTACCTTCATTTTTCCTGTAGACTTTGTTATTTTGGATTGCGAGGTGGATTTTGAGGTTCCCATAATCTTGGGTCGACCTTTCCTCACAACAGAAAGTGTGCTTATTGATTTACGAGCAAATGAGCTTTTATTTTGGATGAATGATGAAGTGTTACGTTTTGATGTATGCAAATCAATGAAGCAGCCCAAAGATATGAATGTGTTCTCTATAGCTGATATTTATTATGAGGATAAGAAGGAGTTATCTTTAGAGAAGAAGCTTACTGTTGAGCCATTGGCTACTGTGCTTTTGAACTTTGAGCGTGAGGATGTTGAAGAGTACGAAGAAACTATCTGTGCTCTGACAGGAATGGGGTCGTATTCATATGCCCTTAAGAAGCTGGACCTTGACCTTAAGAATCGACCTTCACCACCGGCGAAACCATCCATTGAAAAGCCATCGGTGCTAGAATTAAAAAAGCTACCCAGTCATCTAAGGTATGCGTTCTTGGGTAGTGGAAATACACTGCCGGTTATTGTTGCTACTGATTTAGGTGAACAACAAGTAGAGGCTCTCATCTCAGTTCTAAAGAGGTACAAAAGAGCTATTGGTTGGACTATTGCTGATATAATTGGTATCCCTCCTGGCATATATATGCACAAGATTCAGCTAGAGAAAGATTGCGTACCCACTATTGAGCATCAGCGTCATCTGAATCCACCTATACAAAAGGTGGTGAAGAAAGAAATCATAAAGTGGTTAGATGCAGGGGTGGTGTATCCAATCTCAGACAGTAAATGGGTGAGTCCTGTATAATGTATGCCCAAGAAAGGGGGCATAACAGTAGTAGCAAATGAGAAGAATGAGCTAATACCACTTAGGCCTGTCACTGGGTAGAGGGTGTGCATGGATTACCGAAAGCTAAATTTGTGGACGTTAAAGGATCACTTCTCAATGCCATTCATGGATCAAATGCTTGATCGATTGGTAGGGAAGGGATGGTTCTATTTCTTAGATGGTTATTCCGCATATAATCGATTTGCATTGCTCCTGAAGATCAGGAGAAGACCACTTTTACATGATCATATGGTACTTTTGCATTTAAACGAATGCCATTTGGGCTATGTAATGCACCTGCTACTTTTTAGATTTGTATGATGTCCATCTTCTCTGATATGGTTAAAGACACCTTGGAGGTGTTTATGGATGACTTTTCGGTTGTAGGTGAGTCATTTGATTCATGCTTGGCAAATCTGAGTATAGCTTTGCAGCAATGTGTTGAATTCAATCTGGTGCTAAATTGGGAGAAGTCCCATTTTATGGTTAAGAAAGGCATTGTTCTCGGGCACAAAGTCTCCGAAAAGGGAATTGAAGTTGATCGAGCCAAGATTGAAGTTATCGAAAAACTACCACCTCCAATTTCTGTAAAGGGGGTTCGTAGTTATCTCGGTCATGCTGGTTTTTATTGGAGGTTTATTAAAGACTTCTCCAAGATTGCAAACCCATTATGCAAACTTTTGGAGAAGGAGGCAAAGTTTTACTTTGGTGAAGATTGCTTGAAGGCACTTAAATGCCTCAAAGGAAAGCTAGTTGAAGCCTCTATTACTATAGCACCTAATTGGTCTCTACCTTTTGAAGTTATGTGTGATGCAAGTGGTGTAGCCTTGGGTGCTGTACTTGGTCAAAATAGAGAAAAGCTATTTTATCCAATCTACTACGCGAGTAAGGTCTTGAATGGAGCACAGAAGAACTATACCGTCACAGAACAAGAGCTTCTTGTAGTTATTTATGCTTTCGAAAAGTTCCATGCTTACTTATTTGGAACCAAGGTAGTGGTTCATACAGATCATGTGGCTCTAATATATCTAATGGCAAAGAAGGATGCTAAGCCAAGGCTAATTAGGTGGGTGTTACTGCTTCAAGAATTTGATTTCGAGGTAAAGGATAGAAAAGATTGTGAAAACCAAGTAGCTGATCATCTATCTAGACTTGAGAGTGAACACACAGTGTAGACCGACCTTGATATTGATGATGCATTCCCCGATGAAGAGATTCTAGCAACTATGGTGGAAAACTTACCATGGTATGCAGATTTTTCTAACTACGTGGTGAGCGATGTGATTCCTGAGCATCTCTCCTTTCATCAAAAGAAAAAGTTCATGCATGATGTGAAACATTACTTTTGGATGAACCTTATCTTTTTCGATGATGTGCTGATGGTATTATTAGGCGGTGCATCCCAGATGTAGAGGTGCCTAGCATACTGGAAGCAAGCCATGCTTCCCAAGTTGGAGGTTACCATGCAGGTGAACGGACGACCAAGAAAGTACTGCAAAGTGGCTACTATTGGCCTTCATTATTCAAGGTTGCCTACGATTTTGTAAGAAGATGTGATCAGTGTCAGCGGCAAGGTTCTATCTCAAAGCACCATGAGATGCCCATGTCCAAAATGCTTGAAGTAGAGTTATTCGATGTCTGGGGTATTGATTTCATGGGCCCATTTGTGAGCTCATTTGGGATGAAATATATCTGAGTTGCTGTGGATTATGTATCCAAATGGGTCAAAGCAGTCGCGCTAGCTGATAATGAAGGTAAGAGTGTT
>NW_025836664.1:0-1989 GCF_002878395.1 Capsicum annuum | reverse complement strand
ACTGTTAATAAATTAATTTAATATATCATGTCTTTTAATGGGATTTTATTTTAGTATGAGGTATTCATCTTCTCTAAAGTGTTTGAAGGAACCGATTAATCTCCGGTCTTAGACGTTGGTCAGCCTGAAAGTGTGGTCTCAGCTAAGGTAAGCGTACGACCCTATTGGTAGTCCCGTCACTAAGATAACACTTAAGAGAAGTCTGTTATAAAGCCATTAAGACTAGAATAGATCCCGAAAGCCTTCGATGTATAGTTTTAATTTATTATAAGTTGTATCATAGTTGATAATTGTTTCTGCTTTCTTATATAAAATCTTAGCTTTCCCAATCAGTCTCTAAACAGTATTTTCAAAAGATGAATTCCAACGTTCATACCAAAAATACTATCAACCTATATTCTAAAGCAACTCCTATTGCTACTATTGAAAATAATCTTCAAAACTGGAGTATTCCAGAAGAGTCCTTTAGTACGATTTACCAAATCGGAAAATTCAGTTTTTTCAAAAAACATAATATTAAGACCTCAGAGTCTACCGTTGCCATTAATAATTCTCTGGAAATTATTCAACTGTTAAATAACCTAGACATAAACCGATTTAAAAATTAGTTTAATTATTTGCATATAGGTCTTGTTCAGGTGGCAATTAAGCCACTCTTTCGACAGGGGTTAGACATTCTTGTTTGTGCTATACTAAGAGATGCTCGTCTATTAAATTTTGATGACTCACTCTTAGGAGTTATTCAAAGTAACCTAGCCGACGGCCCGGTATACTTCAATTGCTATCCTAATTTCTCAGTAGCTATTAATGATCCTAACAGCATGGATGTTTTAACTCTTAACTTTAAAACAAAAAACATGAACAGTAAGGATAATACTAGAGAAATCGCGATAATATACAGAGTATACTATCGTCTAATGGGTACAACTCTAGCACCTCAGGCTAGATTTAAAAGTCCTAGGGGCGTCACTACGCTCATGGAAGCTAATAAAGGAAAGAATAAATTTTGGTTTTGCCACATAGGCCTCAAACATACAATGTGTACGACTACAAGTCTGCCTGGTTCAATTTCCTCTATGTTCGACCAGGACATACCTGGTTTGTCAAATATTGTCCTGCTATGGTAGAAGCCATTTTACCTAAACAGGATCTCTTTAGGATTTCCAGAAATGACATTAACAGTCTTTCTAGTGCAAGTGCAGAAGGTACCGTTGCAGGCACATTCTTGGCCGGATTGGGATTAATCCGTCTCATAAGCGGCGTTGATGAATTCTTCGTCGCTATAGTCATCACTAGATGAAGTATAGGAGTTCGAATACTCAGAAGATTCAGGCGAATCCTCCATTATAGAGAATAAACTAGCTCTGGTCTCCTCAGAGAGATCTAACTGATTTATTTTCTTTTTCTTGTTAGACTTGCAATCTTTCGCCCTGTGGCCTGCCTTGCCACAAGTCCAACAAGTATCTTTAGCCTTAGGACTTTTTCGCTTGGCCTTCCTACTAGGCTTATAAGATTCCCTTTTGAAGGGTTTCTTGCTAGAGGTAGCCCTCTTGTGAGGTTTGGAGGACTTCTTTCTATGCCTTTTGCTAGGACTGGTGAATCCATAGTCTTGGCAGAAGGTTCCTAACACGTACTTGGAAGTAATATCCTTCTTAAGTTGTTTCTTAAGTTTGAGGTTAGTGCAGAGATCGATCCCTACAGTGGTGATAAAACTGATTAAGTCGCCATAAGTTAGGATATCGTAAGGAATCTTTCCTTCGAATCTATCCTTAATTTTGGTTCTAACCTTTTCTGCAAATAGAGAAGGGAGACCACTAATGAAATGTTCCTTCCAGAAATCGTTGGTGCAGTCAGGTTGGATCATGACCTTTACTAGGAAGGTATCTTTATACCATCGAAAGGGCGATAGGAGTGTTCAGGTGATCTGCAAAGTAGTTGAATGGGGTTAATACCCTTTTGATGGTGAATCTTGAATAATCGATAAATTCC
>NW_025836663.1:0-1768 GCF_002878395.1 Capsicum annuum | reverse complement strand
CAGTCCATCAATATTTGGAACGGACAACCTACCCTGAAATCTCAGAATACCATCACCACCAATTTCAAACGACATAACCTTTTGTTGACCCACATATTTCTTTATTTGCATCAAGATGGGATCTTCAACCTGCTTCTCGTTAACTTCAACAAAAAGGGATGACTTAGCTAACTCATGAACAATTACCCCTCCATCTTCGAAATCTAAGAGTCGCACTCCCAGATTTACAAGGCGGTGAATATCCTTCACCATCTCTTTCTTTCCTTCTTCTACATGAGAAAGGCTACACATAGACAACCTGCTGAGGGCGTCAGCTACAATATTTTCCTTGCCTGGATGGTAATGCAGGCTTATATCATAGTCTTTCAGAAGCTCCATTCAATGCCTCTGCCTGGGTTCAATTCTTTCTATAAGAAAACATACTGCAGGCTCTTGTGGTTAGTGAAGATATCAACGTGAACATCGTACAAGTAGTGCCGCCAATTCTTAAGTGCAAACACCACAGCCGCTAACTCCAAATCATGGATGGGGTAGTTTAGCTCGTGCACCTTCAACTGCCTAGATGCATAAGCCACTACCTTACCATGCTGCATCAATGCACAACCAAGTCCCACACGGGATGCATCAAAGTATACCACAAAGCCATCTACACCATTGGGAAGGGTCAAAATAGGAGCAGTGGTGTAACACCCGACATTTTGGGATAGAATAAAATCCATGATTACGATGCGTTGATAATCCTGAAGCCATAAATCCTATGCCATATGGCATGTTAATTATTTGAGTAGTAAGTGATCCATTCAAGCTTGAATTTAGACCATAGATGTAACACCCCGTATTCAAGTACGTGATTGGTCTTATTTATATAGAATTAATTTTTTTTATTTTCTTTATACCGGAATTTGCCCTTCGATGGTTCCATGCAAAGGTTATTGAATATTCTTTCCAACGATATAAAAATTTCCAAAAATGGACAGGTTTTGGATATAATCGAGCACGTTCGAAACTATGGAACGGTGGCTGGGATATTTGGGAATAGTAAATGTGCAGGAAAATTTCCTGCACAAAAACTACTGAGGCCAACCGAATTTTTGGATCAATTTTGAATGATCATAACTCTCTTAATATAATGAAATGGGAGAGATGCGATCTATGAAAAGAAAGATATTTGAGTCTTCTTTCCAATGCAATTTGTTTCATCCAAATCCAACATCTGAGTAAGGAGTTATACTCATTTTACTTCAGCCTATCAAAATAGATTTTTAGGGTCAACTTCAAACAACCATAACTCCTTGTACAGGACGAAATGGGTGTTCTACTTTATATGAAATGAAAGACCTTTGAATTATCCTTCCAGCGATACCAATTTTACCCAAATCCGATATTGGAGCAAAGAGTTATGTTTGATCTACTTTAGCTTATTAAAACAGTCCACCAAAGGACAGATTTGACATTATTTAAATTTTAATGGCATTTTGTTCATTTCCTATTATATTATGGATAGGAATATGTGTATGTATACATGTATATGAGTTCAAAAACTCATTTTCATCATCAATCATTGAGGAAGAACAAACCCTAGCCAAATTTGACCTTTAAATTACTTTTGATTCAGCTGTAGAAATTCCAAAGTAATCCGATAACTACGTTTGTCATCTTGAGAGCTTCGAACGACACCTATTATTTGTGCAAACATGATTGCATAATCAAGAGGTGAATTCTAAGGTATGAATATTGTTTGCCTTGTTCTTTTCCATATGTATATGTG
>NW_025836662.1:0-1207 GCF_002878395.1 Capsicum annuum | reverse complement strand
TAATAAAACTAGAACAATTAAGCATTTCACATTGGGTATATATAAAGAAATTCCTACAAGACTACTTCTATTATTGTACTGTCAGTGGAAATACATTTAATGAAGAATTAGGTAAAAAATTGTTTAATAAATTACCAGGAGCCTTAGGAAGAGAAATAAAAGATAGATGGTATAAGAGAGATGGGGTAGTTGCTAACCCAAATTTAAAATGGACAATAGGACATAGGACACAACATATAATGGATATATTAACAGAAAAATGTACAAACATACAAATACAAAAACAATTGAAAAGAAATGAAATGAATTTCTGTAAATCTGTTATATACACAACTCAAAATTATGATCAGAAACAACATAAAAAGTATAAGAAAAGAAATAATCAGAAACCATATAGTAGAAAACAATACTTCTTAAGAAAGTCAAAAGCTAAAAAACCTTGGTTAAATAGAGATCGACATGTTAGAAAATATAGAAACGACAGAAATTATAAAAATAAACTAGAATGTTATACGTGTGGCAGTATAGACCATTTAGCTAACGTATGTCCTAAGAGAAATAATAATAGAACTAGAAATTCTCAATTAATAGAAGATTTCCAAGAAACGTTATTAAACGTAGATGAATATATGTCCGATACAGAAAGTATATACTCAATAATAAGTATTGACATAAATGATAAAGATAATCCAAAATCCGACTCTTCTGAATCAGACGAGGATAACCTAGTTAATGAGCTAGGTCAGGAAATGGAAGATCTAGACTTAAGCAACCTAATAATTAATAATTTAATGAATATTAATCAAGAATGTATACATGAATTTCAAAGAAATAAGGGTTTAGATAGCAATCGATGCCGTATATGTAATTGGTACCCAAGTAAAGACAACAGAGCTAAATGTAAAAAATGTTACCTAGAGGCATGTATAAATTGTATAGAAAATACTTTAAAAATAAAAGTAGAATCAGAAATAAATAATGGACAAAAATATACGACCAATCAAATCCTAAACCTCAGGGTCTCTACTCTAGAAACCCGCTTAAATGATCTGGAACAAAGACTAAATATTCTAGAAAAAGGAAAAACAAAAATCACCTTAGAAGAAACGGATACCAAAACAAAAATCACCTTAGAAGAAACGGATACCCAAGAAGCAGTACATTTAGAGAAATTAGAAGCAGAACTTATGAATTTAGAAGATACTAA
>NW_025836661.1:0-1056 GCF_002878395.1 Capsicum annuum | reverse complement strand
TTAATTTTAAAAAATTAGAAAAAAATATAGTCATAGTATGTGAAGTATCCAGAGAAAATTGAAGGAAAGGTTTCTTTTAAGTCTTGAATGAAGGATTGGTGACATTGACCAACATATAGGGTCAAACATCATTAGAAGACTTGATTAAGTTAATTGTGGACTTGATTAATATTTTTAAAACTTTCTAATCTTTTCAAAAATATAAATCAACCCAACCCACACCCCTCTTCAGTACAAATCATCCTTTCTCTCTCTCTCCAGCTTCTTTCAACTCTCTCCAAAACAACACGTCTGTAAAATTTAGTCCTTCAACCTTCGACAATAAATAGTCGGGCGAGTTCTTTGTCAACTTTCAACCGTCAATCGACGTGAATACTATTCCGATGACAAAAACATCGATTTCTTCATCGTCCTATTTCTTTTTTCACAGGTAAAAAATTATGAAGAAACAGGGGAACTTGAGCCAACTACTTTTCTAGTATTGAAATGTGGATAGAATAAAACTTTAATTTCAGGCATTTCTTCTTCTTGTTGTCGTACTGTTAATTCAAATTTGTTGGTGATTTTTGGTCACAGTTGATGTTCTTAGTGTGTGTGTGTGTGTGATGTGTTGTGTTGCTGGGTTGATTTGTTGTTTGTCTAGGTAAAAATGGTATTTCAACAGCTAAAATATCTGATGTAATAGAGGAAACATGTGATGCAACAAATGACAATCTGATGCAACAGATGAAAATATGATGCAACTATGAAAATCTGATTCAACAGGTGAACAATATAACAAATCATTCATCTGTTGCGACATACGACTCTTTTTTTTGGAAGAAATCTAAATAATATCGATCCAATAGATAACTGATTAGTGATCTACTTTTATTCTTTCCAACGGTATACTCTTCATTTTGTAATAGATTAGGACTGTTTTTATACTTTCCAATGGTTTACTCATTCGTTGCAACAGGTCGGTTATATGTTATAATAGATAACATATCTGGTGCAATAGATTAGTGATCCATTTTTATTATTTCCAATGATTTACTCATCCGTTGCAACAGGTCG
>NW_025836660.1:0-2200 GCF_002878395.1 Capsicum annuum | reverse complement strand
CGACTATAGCAGTACCTCAAATAGGCGGATTCTTCGAACACACTCACAGTTTGAATGATCACACTTAGAGTATTTTTAAGACAAGAAGAGGAAGTTTTTAATCTAAAAATTTCTGTATTTTCTGTCTCATAAACCTGTGGATGAAACCAGGTTTATATAGCCACTAGATGCCCCTTTGAAAAGATAGCATTGGTTCATATTAGAGGTGTGTGACTCTTCTAGAAAATGCATGTCTATTCAGTTAAACAATGCAGTAATTTTCTGAAATAGTGCACTAGTTCACTGAAACAGTGTGTACTTTCATTGAAGAGTTGCAACTTTTTCAAACTGTGCAATCTTCTATAACAAAAGCAACAATCTGAAACAGTGCAACCTTCTGTAACAGAAGCAACAATCTAAAATAGTGCAACCTTCTGTAACATCATTTCAAACAGATGCATTAGTTCTAAAACACTATTACTGCATCTATATATATAAATGGAGGCCGAAACAGTGCAGAAAATTTTTACTGCATTTTGTCCAAAAAAGATAGATCTCATCGATTGATCATTTTCCAAATCTAAATCCAAATCCGAAGCCGAGCGAGCGACGACGACGACGGCACGAGGCATCATCTATTTCTTGCCTCACTTTACATGCGGAGTAAGTGTTTCTCATTATAAACACTCTCAAGTTCTCTTCTTCCACCAATGTGGGATAAAGAGAAATCTTTCCAAAATTGAGTACACTTTTCATTTTTAGTGTTAACTCAATTTTTTTCTCTTTCACTTGATTTATCCATTTTCCATTCAACACACTTATAGAACCCAACAATCCCCCACATGAATGGGAATGGCTATTTTTTCGTAAAACTTTTACGGACAAGTATGTGATCATCAATCAAAGACTGATTGCATCTGGATAAGTGGGTTTCCCTTTGAACTTTCCATAGTGAACACGCATCGGATGCACTCGGTCAATCGGTAGATTTGATATCTTTGAACCATCGAGCATTAATGTACACCTAGACAATACATGTCACACAACCAGCCTTTTACCATTTATGGTTCTTATGGTTTTGTTCTTTTCATCCCTGAACACTTCCCAGTTTCATGAGAGCTTAAAGAATAGGCCTTTACTAACATTCTCTTTGAAGCGGCTTCCACTTCACCCTCGCTTAGGTGATTTCTAAACGTTCAATCCTGTAGATTAAACTATTTGGTCAAATCTGCCAAATTTAGATAATCATTAAAATACTTTTCACCTTAAGTCTTATCCTAGTTTACTATATATTGTCTAAATCATGAGAATGGGTTGGGTAATTGACAATGTTGAACCTGTCAGACACAACTTTGTTTGATCTACTTGAACCTAGCTCTTGGTATCTCCATTCTGCTAGGTAGAGTTACCGCCATGCTGACTCGTCCTAGGCCTTAAACCCATTCCCTTGGATGTCCTTTCTACTGCTTCTCTAGATAGGCCTTTTGTAAGTGGATCCGACACATTATCCTTTGACTTTACATAGTCTACAGTGATAATTGTACTAGAGAGAAGTTCTCTAATGGTATTATGTCTTCGTCTTATATGACGAGATTTACCGTTGTACATCATGCTCCCTGCCCTACCTATTGCTGCTTGGCTATCATAGTGTATACATACTGGTGCCACTGGCTTGGGCCAATACATAATATCTTCCAAGAAATTTCGGAGCCATTCTGCTTCTTCACCGGCTTTATCTAAAGCGATAAATTTAGATTCCATTGTAAAGCGAGCGATACAGGTATGTTTGGATGGTTTCCAAGAAACTGCTCCTCCACCGATAGTAAATACATATCCACTTGTGGATTTTACTTTGTTCGATCCGTGATCCAATTTGCATCACTATATCCTTCAAGTACCGCAGGATATTTATTATAATTCAGAGCATAATTTTGAGTGTATTTAAGATACCCTAAAACTCTTTTTACTACCATCCAGTGAGTTTTGTTGGGATTACTCGTGTACCGACTTAATTTACTGATAGCGCATGCTATGTCTGGTCATGTACAGTTCATTATATACATTAAAAATCCCAATACTCTTGGGTACTCCAATTGTGGGTCACTTTCACCTTCATTCTTTCAAAGTGCAAAGCTCGCATCCAATGGAGTATTGGAAATACCGAATTCTATATTCTTGAAATTGTCAAGTACCTTTTCGATATAATGAGACTGTGATAATG
>NW_025836659.1:0-2105 GCF_002878395.1 Capsicum annuum | reverse complement strand
GTCATACTTATGTGCATCATATTGAGACCTACCTAGCGGGGCCCATTAGGTCCTTTATAGGAGACTCACCTCTACAGCATCCCTATGTGCTAAATGTTGCATCTTTGAGGGTAACATGGTCATTTGATGTACTGATTCGGGGAAAGTATGTGTTAGAAGTAAAGTGTGTAGGCAATGAAAAATCGAAAAAAAAAAAAGAAGAGAAAATTCTAAAAGAAAAAGAGTTTCGTGGTTTTTTTTTCTAGAGTTTTTTTATGACTTTTGTTCTTCACAATCTAAAAATTCAAAAAGATTTTTACCTTTTGCACTCATTTGTCAAAATCAAAAACATAAAAAATATTTTTCTTTTGTTTCCTTTAGCAAGTATTCACAATTCGAAAACTTCAAAAAAAGATTTTTCATTCATAAGAGTTTTTATAAAAGAAAAATGCAAAAATTGTAGGAGTTTTGTACATTTCATGAAAATACCAAAAAGATTTTTCTTTCATAATTGTTGGTGTCAGTTTTATGGGGAGTGTCTAAGTGAAAACCTCAAAAAAGATTCCATTCGTCTGTCTTTGGTTGTATCTCTCTAGTTAGGGTCTAGTTTGTTATTTAATCATTAACTGTCCAATCTGGACGAACTAAGCACCCCTGATTCTCTTCTCATGGGAGTGAGATACGTAGGCAGCCTATCGTAGGTTCGGGAATCTTATTTCAAAAAATTTAAAAAATATTTTCTTCACGCTTCATTTAAAGTAGGTGTTTCATATACGTCTTTAAAAGAAAACTACAAAAATATTTTCCTTTAGTAGATTTAAATTTCATTTTCGTATGAAATTCAGAATTGAAAATTCAAAAAAGATTTTTCTTTGGTTGTCATAGGTTTCATTTTGTATGGGGAATTTAAACCTGAAAAATGCAAAAAAAAAAAAAAAGATTTGTCAATTTTTTTTGACAAATTGTTATTTTATTTTCTTTCTTAAAGTTTCAAGAAAAAGAAAAAAAAAAGAAAGAAAACAAAGGGTTCAATTGGCCATTTTGGCTAGACTTCACGAACTACGCACACCTGATTCTCCTCTCTCGGGAGTGAGATACGTAGGCGCCCTTCTTGGGTTCGGTGATCTTTTCAAAAAACAAAAAAAATAAAAAAAGGAAAAAGAGGTTTTGAAATAGTGTTGAACTCTAACACATTTGTTGTTTTTTTGTTAAGTCGGTTTAAGGTGGTTGGTTTGTGGCATTCTGGCTGGTCTTTCACATCACACCAAATCCAAAGGGTTAATTGTGTCCAACAAAGATATAGAGAGTGACATCATGGATCAAACAAAGAATCAGGAAAATGAGAGTTTGAAGCAAGAGATTAGGAGGCTAAGACAACAAATGATAAAAATACATCGAGCTTGGGCCAGTGGGTTGCCTCCTCCTCCATTTCCCTTTATTAATCCTACAAATACCTCGAGTTTTCCACCAAAATCTCAAAGTCAATTTTCTACTATTGTTGATGCACCGTAACATGATTCAGAATTCATTCTAATCCAAAATCATCTCAATACTTCCACCACTTTTCCTCTAGCTCCTCAGTATAAGCCTGCTACATTCAAAACACCACATGTCGTCTGTGATCTTATTGCTCAATCCTCTACTGGGACTTCCACACTGGCTCGTCCAACGATTGTGTGTCCTCATGCTACTAGTAAACCTATATTCGATACTCTTGGTGATCATTGTTATACTCCTAAGCGTACTTTTAAGTTAACTGGACCACCAAAATTTTTTAACAAGAAGTCCAGTGTGCCAGAAGAGTCAGAGAAAATGGTTGGAAAAATGAAGAGTGCAGAAAATGCTATGAAAAATTCTCTAGGACCTGCGGGTAAAGAAGATGTTTCATATAAAGACTGGGGCATGCCTTCAAGTGCTAACCTTCCTCCAATCTTTGAGATGTCAAAATTTGAGGAGCAAGATGGGCATGAGGAATCCGTGAAACATTTGGGATAATATTGAAATCAATTAAGGAAATCGGAGGGAAGAAGAATGAGAAAGATGGCACTGCTATTGTAGTTGGTAGTTTGTTTTGTTTTGTTTTCTGTTATCCGAATTATTTCAGGGTTGTAGTTGGAAATCTATCT
>NW_025836658.1:0-1351 GCF_002878395.1 Capsicum annuum | reverse complement strand
AATGGGACTTCCTAGGTCTGCCAGTGAGCCAATATTGAAGGTTCCAGATAGTCAGTATTGTGCCCCGGAGCCTACTTTGAGAATGAATGAACCGTATCGGTACACTCAACCGCCTGCATTTCCATTCGATACGGAGAAACCTGTCGCAACAGAGGAACAAGATATCATAGCTCGAAAATTGAAAAGTTTAGAACAGTCTATCAGTAATTTGCAAGGAATCAGAGATTATAGGAATGTTTCCTATAAAGATCTTTGCATGTTCCCAGACATCAACCTTCCCCTCGGATTTAAGATGCATAAGTTCGAGAAGTATGCAGGACACGGTGATCCTGTGGCACACTTAAGACGTTATTGCAACCAATTGAGGGCTGCAGGAGGAAGGAAAGAGCTGCTCATGGCCTTCTTTGGCGAGAGTCTTTCTGATCTGGCCTCAGAATGGTTTATTGATTGAGATATCAATAAATGTAACAACTGGGATGACTTAGCTTCTAAATTTGTTCAATATTTCCAGTATAACATCGACCTGATTCCAGACGAAAAATCCTTGGTCAACATGAAGAAAAAGATCACTGAAGGTTTTAGGGAATACGCGATAAGGTGGCGTGAACAGGCAGCCAGGGTAAAGCCTCAAATGAAAGAAAGTAAGTTGGTAGAAGTTTTCATTCAGGCACAGGATGAGACCTATTTTCAACATTTACTTCCGGCAATGGGAAAATCTTTTATTGAAGTCCTCAAAATGGGGGAGATGATAGAGGACGGAATTAAGACCGGCCGAATAGTGAGTTTTGCCGCATTAAAAGCCACCACACAAGCGATTCAAGGTGGATCTGGTGCATTTGGTGGTAAAAAGAAGAAAGAGGATGTGGCGACTGTCGTAGCTAGAACCTTTTCCTATCTCAAAAGACCACCTCGCCCCTATCCCCAATCCCAAGCCCAAGTCTACGCCCAAGCTCCATATATTCCTCCCCACCATTACTACCCTTCACAAAACCCTTTATATTCTATTCCACTATCCCCGTACCCAGTATATAGTGCACAACCATATGCCCAAACCCGCAATGGCGCGCGCAAGCTCCACAAAATCGCCCATTCGCTCCACCAAATTACCAAAACCCCTCCAGACCTAGTTTTCAGCCTAGGCCCGAGTATAAGAAAGAGAAGGCGGTCAAAAATCAATTCACGCCTCTTGGGGAGTCATATGCTAGCTTGTTTGATAGGTTGAGAAAGTTGAAGGTTTTAAGCCTAATTTAAGGAAGGCTTTCAAATCCACCGCCAAGGAATCTTGATTATTCTTTAAAATGTACGTACTATTCTGACATGCCAGGCCATGATATCGAGAAATGCTAGAATT
>NW_025836657.1:0-1743 GCF_002878395.1 Capsicum annuum | reverse complement strand
ATGCAATTGTATTGCCTATTATCATCTTCATTTCATGTATATTCGAAAGAGGGATGTCTATGATCTTCACCAGAGTGTTCTAGGTAATTTCATTTTAGAGATATTTTTCTTTCAGTGTTTTATTTTAGAGTGAATTGTTCAAGAAAGGATACACAACAAAAATATTTCAAATGGGTCATAGATCATACATTCCTACGGAGGTAAGTTGACATTTTCTTCACACATTAATTCTTTGAGCATAGTGTACTATAATTTGCAGCTTGTGCATTCTATTACTTTTTCTGCTTACAAAGTCATCCTATCGTGGTGCAAATGAGAAGGTATATGAACTGCACATTCCCATGTTGAATTTGAGAAAGTGTCTTTCAACTTTTTTTGTGTGGTTCCTACTCCTTTATTGCATTTGTAGCCCTGCAGTAAATGTAAAGATTGCTAAAGAAATTGTTATTGAGTTTAAATTGTTTATGACACTGTGCGGCAATTAGGTGATTACTATTGGAAGTTGGTGTTTTTGTTCTTGTTCAGTTTAATTTAATTGTACACTGATCACTTAGACTTATATGCTCTTCCAATGGGTACCACTTAAGATTCATAATTCTATAAGAACAAAACTCATTTTTGTTAAATTGTGCATCATAATGGATAGAGCTTTGGATATCCTCCTAAGAGCTTAACGTGTCCTACCTTCAGGTTTGCTGTAAGGAAAGTGGCCCTTCATTAGTGAACAATAGAGCAACATATGAAGTCAACTACAGTGATCCTGAAAAAGGTGAGGGTTCATAATTTTTTTTATTGTGTACTATGGAAAGTCATTATACTTAGAGGAATCTTTTGAAACATCAACTAATTACTCCATATATTTTTATTTTGTAAATATACGAAAGATAGCGAGGAGCAACATGGCTTTAAAATTGTCTAGATATGTTGCTGGAATCACAGTGATAAAGCTTGTGGATGTTCTTGAATTGAGTTACATGTCAGAAGATAAGCATCATCCTTGTGTAGATATATGTGGTAGATTTCCTAATATTTTTGAAGGATATTATACTGAGGAATATGTTTATTGATATTTACTTTTTTCTTCTTATTGCTATGAGTTTATCCAAGATGATTTGTCTAATGCAGTAGTTACCAAGAAAGAGGTAATTGATGATGTCTGTTGGATGATAACTGCTGATATTGTATTATTCTCACCAGGAGGCAACTTGAAGATTATTGAAAGGTAAAATCTATTTGCCATGATTAGGAGAGACAATAATAGATATTTTAATTTGAGATACTAAACAAATTGTTCCCACCCCACCGATATATATAACATAGTACAATGATGTAGTTACATTGTTTGAAAAATTAATATGTCCATTTTTGAAATTAGAACATATAACTTTATGTGCATTGCTTGTCTTCCAGGTAGAATGTTCTAAATGCATATTGAGGACAGAAAGACTAATATATTAAAGTTGGAAAAGGGTGAATACATTGCTCCTTAGAAAATTGAGAATGTTTATGCGTAATGCTAATTTATTGCACAATGCTATGTATATGTTGAACAGATAATACACTTCTTTTTATGGAATATTGTTGCTCTATCACAGGTGATATTCTTAAGTCCTGTTTAGTAGCAGTAGTTTATGTAGAGCCAGATAACTTGAAAGAACAACATCGACTAAGGAAATCAAGGTAGGTCTTAATTTTCAACATTGCAGTAACATCTTGTGAATGCTTCACTTAAATCAAACTTGT
>NW_025836656.1:0-1875 GCF_002878395.1 Capsicum annuum | reverse complement strand
TGGCAAATAAAACCTCTTTATAATAATATTTGTTTGGGATAATTTTCTTTTTAGTTTTGATGTGATTTCAGGAGCCTGCCCAAAGCACAGGGAGAATAAATGGAAAACCAAGCAACAAGGTGAAGAAATTTAAAGTTAAACAGATTGAAAAATAGCAAGTCAGGAGCCCGCCTGCAGAAAAGGATGAAGAAGTTGAAAGCATGGCAACAAGTTAATGAAATAGCAAGTCAGGAACCCACCTGGAGAATAGGGTGAAGAAATGAAAAGTCAAGCAACAAAGTGAAGAAGTTGAAAGTCAAGCAACAAGGTAAAGAATTTGAAAACAAAGCAACAACGTGAAAAGTTGAAAGTTAGCAGATTGAAAAATATCAAGTCAGGAGCCCGCCTGAAGAATAGGGTGAGGAAATTGAAAGTTAAGCAACGACGTGAAACAATTGAAAGCCAAACAACAAGTTGATGAAAGTGAAAGTCAGTAGCCCGCCTGAAGAATAGGGTAATAAAACTCAAGTCAAAAGTCCAGAAGAAGCTGCATAGATAGGATTTTGTAATTTCTTTTATGTTTTTAACTTGTAATTTTCATTTTTGATGTAATAACAGAGCAGTGGACTGGAACCTCGATGGAACCTCACTCGACTGACCAACTCGGCATAGTCCTTCTCTTTCCAATCCTTTGAAATACCCGTGACTTGATTCTCTCATAACTTGGGTAGGTAGGATGTCTTAAGTTAAGACCCGGTTGTCCTTCTTCCTTCTGTTTCTTTCTTGGAATAATGGTCGAATCTCTCTGTCTACTTCTTTGTCTGAAAACACTTCGTGTTTACATTCAAAGGGGGCATGATGTAGACACCTAATTTTGTCCCTCCCAAAGTCTAATTTTATTCATTTTTAGTTCACCTTACCATGTGTCCAACCCCATGTAATTATATCCCACAAAAATACAAAAATAAACAAAAATAATACCTCTAACTAATTTATCTTATCCTAACAACCTATCCAATTAAAAGTGGACACCTCATACCTCACCACCCCATACCCATACCTCACCTACCCTACCCTTACCCCCACACCCCACTCACGTGTCCCACATATCAACACACAAAAAAGGAACCCAAGGAATAAAATTCATGGGCCCCACAGCAAAAAGAAAAATTGATTCCCCATTTTCCATTCTAACATATATACGCCCAGAACTTCCTTTTTCGGGGGGGGGGGGGGGGGGGGGGAAGAGGTAGATACCATTATTTTCTCTCTCTAGGAGGGACACAAAAGACAAAAACCTTCCTTCCTTCTTCACAAAAGGAAATCACGCATACACACAGAATAACACAAACACAACTCACCATTCCACTCTCAAATATAGCCATACACACGCACACCCATATAAAAAATCACATAAAAAGGGGTGAAAAATAGTGAAAGGCGAGGTGAATCGTAGAGAGGAACAGTGAAATCGAGAAGGAGGATGGAGATGAGGATCGATAGGGGATAGAGTGAATGGAATAGGAGAGATGTCTAAGCAAGAGAGGAGAGAAAAGGGACTGAGGTTTAACAGGTTCGGCGTTCGTGGCCAAGAAATAGCCTCTTTTCACCAAAAAATGTTGTTGTGTTCTCTTTCTTCTTGTTTCGGTCACCGTCACCGGAGTTCTGATGGAGAGGTAACTATGGATTTTGACCATGGTACCTAACTCGAATCAGTCGAATTGACCGGTTTTGGTTCTAATTCCGGTGAGGTTCAATCTAATTCTGGAGAGATTCAGTTTAGTCCTGGTGAATTTCGTCTTCCAGTCTCGGTTTTGTCATATTTTATTTTGGGTGTTCACTATTTTTTAGTTTGAATCGGATTCTGGAGATATCCGTGTTGGAGTTGGATCATAT
>NW_025836655.1:0-1457 GCF_002878395.1 Capsicum annuum | reverse complement strand
TAATTAAAAAAAAAATTACTTTTAAAATAATTTTTTAATCCCAAAAATTTTTTTATAAATACCCTACACCTTCAAATTATTTTTCACACAATTTTTCACTCTCTCAAAATCTCATTCTCTCTCAAATCTCAATTCTCAAATATTCAATATTTTTATTTTCCTAAAGTGCTCACTTTAAATTTTTAATTTTGTATTTACAAAGTACGAGTGTAAGTTTCTAAATTCGCAACCTTCGGATACTTCCAAAATTTGGTATTGTCGTTTCATCTCTTACGTTTAATTTTTATTTATTGTATTAATTGTTGAATATATAATTTTATTATATTTGTGTATTTTGAATTTTTTTAGTATAATTTAATTTATACTATGGATAAAGTTAGAAACCTTGCTACTAAAGGTGTTAAAGTTTTTTGTTCCGAAAACAGTAGTGGTAGTAAAAAGCGAATTACTAGTGTTAGAGGTACTTCAAGTAGTAGATATACCCGTGTGTCTTCGCCTCCGGTACCCCTTGGTACACCTTTTGAGGAAGAAATAGGTGTAGGTACTCACGATATGGATTATGTAGAAGCTCAAAAAAATTACGGTATAGAAGAAAAAAATGAAGTAGATGCGGTTAATTTAGACGAAAATGATAAAAATATTGATGAGACACCCACAGTAGGAAATGCTAACGTTAGATCTAAATCGGCTAATCTCCCTTCCCGTCCTCCCCGTGCCCCAAGACCTCGTAAAATAACTAATATTGCATGACAATTTTTTGAACGTATATCAGATACTGAGATGCAATGCAATATTTGTCAACAAATATATAAACATAAAAGCGGAGGCAAGCAAGGGGGTACGGGTACGTTAATGAGACATATAGGTGATGCTCACAAAAGAGAGTTAGAAATTACACGAGATGGTGGGGATGTTGATGGGCCAACGCAAACTAGAATGGACCCAGAAACCGGTCAGGTAACGAAGAAGTATAATAAATTGAGGGACCGGGAAGAAATAGCTAAAATGGTAGCTGTGGGTGGTTTGCCTTTTAGTTTTCCTTCTTCTGATGCCTTTATTCATTATATTCAAGCTATTTATAATCCTATGTTTAATGGTGTTCCTAGATCCTAGAAGTACTTGTCGATTTAATATTTTTAGACTTCATTCACAATATTGTTTTTATTTATCAACATTTTTAAAAAATATTTAATGTAGATTGTCTCTAACTTCTGATCTTGGTCATGCTGTAAATAAAAATGATTATTTAACCGTTACTTGTCACTGGATGGATAGTAATTTTGTGATGCAAAAACGTATTCTTGCTTTTTTATATGATGAAGACCGTAAACATAATGGAGATTTTATTGTTGATTCTATTGTTAAAGTTGCCGGATTTTATGGTGTCGAAAATAAAATCTTATGTATTTTTTTTGATAATGCTTCTAACAACAAGACTGCTACAAAAAAATTAAAAT
>NW_025836654.1:0-1217 GCF_002878395.1 Capsicum annuum | reverse complement strand
AGATATTTAAATGATGTCCCCAGCATAAAAAAGGAGTCAAGTATTTCTAAGCAAGGTTATACATGATTCTTTGAAGTTCTGTATGCATAGTGAGACTTAAAGGTCATCTTGATATCATATTTTCATAACATTTACTCTTATTATAAAATTTTAATTTGCAAATCTTTTAATATGATTAAAACTTCTATCACAGAAGCAGAACTTAGCGAGATGGAGCAAAACAAAGAAAAATAAAAACTGCTTGTAGCAGTTATAAAACACTTCCTCTTTGTGAGATTCTTGATTTCTTGATATACTTGGCTCATTATGTTCTTTCAGCTGAGAATCTGGGCTTGTGGTGACATGTATGGAGGTAGTTTCGGTTCTTGCATTATTTGGAATTATCAGGAATCAAAACTGTTCCATTTGTGTCACTTGACTGATAAGCCAATTTCTCCATCTCCAAAAAGGCATCCATGAGATCCAGGTGACTAAAAATGTCAAAGTTCTTCTCCTTCCTGACATGGGAGAGTTCAGATATTAATGCTGTCATCCAAGAGCTAGAGAAACTAACATTATCGTCATTTCCATCCTCGGACATGGAAGCCAATCTTGGAAGGTGATTTGTTTCATGCATAAAGGAACCCTCAGAATGCTGTCGTCGAATGGTGGACTTTTGTCGGCTCTTCTGTTCAGCATTTACCTGCAGCTATGCTTCCAAATTTTGAAGCTTGCTGGCCATCTTTGCACAAATACTCCTGGATGTCTGTAATTAACTATTCCGGTGTGCCAAAGTTTCTTTCAACATCTTTGTTTCCTTCTCCATTGCCAAAAGGTGTTCTGTAAGTTGCTCATTCTCTTTGTGGAACTCCTGCACACTATCCAATGAAAAATCTGGCAAACTGGGCCTTCCTCCTTGGGATTTCTTTACACGGCTATCCCCATAATATCTACCCAAACTCTCAACCTCAAGCTTCATCTGGGCCAAGGCTGTAGGCCCAGGCAACTTCTTCCGCACAAGACCACGTAATCTCCGACACTTTGCTTCCAATTTTGCAACTTTCTTCACTCCCTCGAGGTGTTGCTTGTTTGCAACTTCTGCAGACCGTACGCTCATATTTTTCTCCTCAATAAGAATTTCTAGTTCCTTTGAGTTAATTTGGAGTTCATATTTTAGAGAATTTATTTCCCTTTCACATGACTCGATGTTGAAGAGCAATATCGAGTCATGTGAAAGG
>NW_025836653.1:0-1255 GCF_002878395.1 Capsicum annuum | reverse complement strand
AGAAGCAGAACTTAGCGAGATGGAGCAAAACAAAGAAAAATAAAAACTGCTTGTAGCAGTTATAAAACACTTCCTCTTTGTGAGATTCTTGATTTCCTGATATACTTGGCTCATTATGTTCTTTCTGCTGAGAATCTGGGCTTGTGGTGACATGAATGGAGGTAGTTTCGGTTCTTGCATTATTTGGAATTATCAGGAATCAAAACTGTTCCATTTGTGTCACTTGACTGATAAGACAATTTCTCCATCTCCAAAAAGTCATCCATGAGATCCAGGTGACTAAAAATGTCAAAGTTCTTCTCCTTCTTGACATGGGAGAGTTCAGACATTAATGTTGTCGTCCAAGAGCTAGAGCAACTAACATTATCGTCATTTCCATCCTCGGACATGGAAGCCAATCTTGGAAGGTGATTTGCTTCATGCGTAAAGGAACCCTCAGAATGCTGTCGTCGAATGGTGGACTTTAGTCGGCTCTTCTGTTCAGCATTTGCTTGCAGTTGTGCTTCCAAATTTTGAAACTTGCTGGCCGTCTGTGCACAAATACTCCTGGATGTCTATAATTCACTGTTCCGGTGTGCCAAAGCTTCTTTCAACATCTTTGTTTCCTCCTCCATTGCTAAAAGGCGTTCTGTAAGTTGCTCATTCCCTTTATGGAACTTCTGCACACTATCCAATGAAAAATCTGGCAAACTGGGCCTTCCTTCTTGGGATTTCTTTACACGGCTATCCCCATAATCTCTACCTTAACTGTCAACCTCAAGCTTCATCTGGGCCAAGGCTGTAGGCCCAGGCAACTTCTTCCGCACAAGACCACGTAATCTCCGACACTCTGCTTCCAATTTCGCAACTTTCTTCACTCCCTCTAGGTGTTGCTTGTTTGCAACTTCTGCAGACCATACACTCATATTTTTCTCCTCAATACGAATTTCTAGTTCCTTTGAGTTAATTTGGAGTTCATATTTCAGAGAATTTATTTCCCTTTCACATGACTCGATATTGCTCTTCAACATCTCAATTTCTACTTCAGCTTTGGCTTTTTCTTCACTGAGCTGTATCACCATGCTAGAACGCTCCTGTAAAGAACTTCAGAGTGCAGAATTTTCCGCAGCAGACCTGAGTAACTGTTGGTCCAGGTTAGCTAATTTTGCTTCAAACTCATGCTTCATTTTGTCAAACTGCTTGGTTTTATTCTGAATCACATCATGCAGCTTCTGTTCATGTTCTTCTTTCAAATTTCGTATCTGCCGCATGCACT
>NW_025836652.1:0-2338 GCF_002878395.1 Capsicum annuum | reverse complement strand
GCCCCACATCTATGAGCAAGAGGCTACAAGACGTTTTAGGAAAAAATATGATTCTTTCTTTCAGAATTTTATCGTGCTTAAAGTGTGTTCGTGCTCTCCTCTTTCAGAAATATGCCTCCACATCGAGCAAGAATAAATAATAATGGTCAGCAACCTCAACCCGCTGACCCATTGAATGAAAACGGGTCTCATGCTGAATTTCAGGCAGCCTTTCAGGTGCTGGCCTAAGATGTTACTACAAATGTTCAGGCCAACCCAGCCCCAGCTCCACAGTAGCAGGGAGGCGATTCAGTTGCTTCCAGGTTCCGTGACTTCATGCGGATGAATCCGCCAAAATTCTATGGGTCCAAGTCTGATGAGGATCCACGATTGTTTTTAGAGGAGGTACGGAAGATTACTTAGGTGATACATGTAACTGAGGAACATAGTGTGGAGTTAGCTGTGTATAGGTTGAAAGACCTTGCTTATGACTGGGTCATTTCTTAGAGGAAAGGTAGAGGAGAGAGAGCTGCCCCTATAACTTGGCAAGAGTTCCAGGATTCATTCCCAGATAAGTTTTTCCCTTTAGAGATGAGGGAGGCAAAAGTGGAAGAGTTTATGAACCTGCGACAGGGCTCTATGACTGTTAGGGAGACTGTCTAAAGTTCAATCAGTTGGCCAAGTATGCTTCTGACTTAGTGGCTGATAATCGGGCTAATATGAGTAAGTTTGTGACTGGAGTGTCTAGTTATGTGGTTAAGGAGTGTAGGTCTGCTATGCTGAATAGTGAGATAAATCTTTCTAGGCTGATAACTCATGCCTAACATATTGAGGCAGACAAGATTAAGGAGAGAGATAGAATGAGAGGGAATAAGAGAGCTAGGTTCGAGCAGCACGGACAGGGTCAGACTAGATCGCAGGGAGGGAGTTGCCCTCAGTATCAGGATCATTCGTCCATGCCAGCAGCGTCATCTACTAATGCTCCCATGCCTAGAGGTAGGTAGGATAAAGGTAGCAGGTCATATACATCCAGGTCCCAGTACAGTGCTGGCAATAAGCCAAATCGTCCCATATGTCCTAAGTGTGTTAGGGCTCATTCAAGTAAGTGTTGGGGTGAGAAGAGGGGTTGTTTCCAGTGTGGTGACATGGGTCACAGAGTTAGAGATTGTCCACAGGATGGACAAGGGCAGCGTGACTATCACCCTCAGACCCAGACTCAGACTGTTAGTGCTCCAGTTCTAGCGACTCGCCCAGCCCCAGCTTAGGGCACCTCTTCTAGCAGTGCTGGCAGGCAGTGCTAGAATAGATTCCATGCTTTACCTCCCACCAAGAATAAGAGAACTTTTCCGATGTTGTTACTGGTATGCTTCGTATATTTCAGTTTGATGTGTATGCTTTATTGGATCCTGGATCTAGTTTCTCATATGTTACGCCTTTGATTGCTGTGAAGTTTGAAATGAGTTTTGAGATTATTCCTGAGCCTATCCTAGTTTTTACCCAAGTGGGTGATTCGATTGTTGCCCAGAAAGTGTATAAAAAGTATTATGTTATCGTTCTTCATAGAGTCTTGTTGTCTGATCTGATTGAGTTAGGCATGGTAGATTTTGATGTGATTCTGGGTATGGACTGGTTGTATTCTTCTTAGGCCTCTATTGATTGTCGGACCCGAGTGGTCAAGTTTCAGTTTTCGGGTGCATCATGTTTGAGTGGTCTGGGAATTCTGTGTCACCCAAGAGTCATTTTATCTTTTACCTCAAAGCTAGAAAACTTATTTCCAAGGGGTGTATTTACCATTTGGTTAGAGTTAAAGACACTAAGTCTGAGACTCCAACTCTCCAGTCTGTTAACATCGTCAATGAGTTTTCTGATGTCTTTCTGAATGATCTCCCAGGGATACCTCCTGATAGAGAGATAGAGTTTGGGATTGATCTTCTACCCGATACTCAGCCCATTTTTATTCCTCCTTACCATATGGCCCCTGTAGAACTTAAGGATTTGAAAGAGAAACTCAAAGATCTACTAGATAAGGGTTTTATAAGGCCCAGTATTTCTCTTTGGTGTGCTCCTGTATTGTTTGTGAGAAAGAAAGATGGCTCTTTGTGTATGTGCATTGATTACCGCCAACTAAATAAAGTCACCGTAAAATATAAGTACCCACTTACGAGAATAGATGATTTGTTTGACCAATTACAAGGTGCAAGTTATTTCTCAAAGATAGACCTTCGTTTCGGCTATCATCAACTCAAAGTTAGGGAGTGTGACATCCCAAAAACCGCTTTCCAAACTTGTTATGGCCATTTTGAGTTTCTTGTTATGTCTTTTGGGTTAACTAATGCCCCAGCAGCTTTTATGGACCTCA
>NW_025836651.1:0-1126 GCF_002878395.1 Capsicum annuum | reverse complement strand
GTAAGAAAGAAAGATGGCTCTTTGTGTATGTGCATTTATTACCGCCAACTGAATAAAGTCACCATAAAAAATAAGTACCCCCTTCCGAGAATAGATGATTTGTTTGACCAATTGCAAGGTGCAAGTTATTTCTCAAAGATAGACCTTCGTTCCAGCTATCATCAACTCAAAGTTAGGGAGTGTGACATCCCAAAAACTACTTTCTGAACTCGTTGTGGCCATTTTGAGTTTTTTGTTATGTCTTTCAGGTTAACTAATGCCCCAGCAGCTTTCATGGACCTCATGAATTGAGTGTTCAGACCATATCTGGATATGTGTGTCATAGTGTTCATCGATGATATACTGGTGTACTCCCGTAGTGAGGATGCACATTTTGATCATCTCTGAACTATCTTGCAAACCCTTAGAGATCATAAGTTGTTTTTCAAGTTCAGTAAGTGTGAGTTTTGGCTAAGGTCAGTTTCTTTTCTGGGTCATATCATTTTTTCCGAGGGTATTAGAGTTGATTCCCAAAAGACCGAAGCTGTTAAAAATTAGTCTAGACCTATTTCTCTGACTGATATTCAAAGTTTCTTGGGTTTAGCTGGCTATTACCACCATTTTGTTGAGGGTTTATCCTCTATAACATCTCCTATGACTCGGTTGGCCCAAAAAAACTGAAGTTCTTGTGGTTCGAATCATGTGAGAAGAGTTTTCAAGAGTTGAAGACTCGACTCACTTCATTCCTTATTTTGACTTCGCCTGTGGTGTTGATGGTTTTGTGATGTACTGTGATGCTTCGAGAGTTGGGTTAGGTTGTGTATTGATGCAGAAGGGTAAGGTAATAGCTTATGCTTCTAGACTGTTAAAACCTCATGAGAAAAATTACCCCACCCATGACCTTGAGTTGGCTGCTGTTGTGTTTGCTTTGCAAATCTGGAGACACTATTTGTATGGTTTCCATGTTGATGTTTTCACTGATCATAAGATTTTGCAGTATGTGTTTACCTAGAGAGAATTGAATCTTAGGCAAAGACGATGATTAGAATTGTTAAAGGACTATGATATAAGTGTGTTATACCATCCAGGAAAGGCCAATATTGTGGCAGATGCCCTAAGTAGAGTGTCCATGGGTAGTGTTTCGCAT
>NW_025836650.1:0-1801 GCF_002878395.1 Capsicum annuum | reverse complement strand
CAAATGCCAATATTTTCCAAAATTGTTCTCTTCGCTATGGCATGAATGATAGCCAAACTTTTAACTTATGGTATAATAAATGAGTCATTTCTGATAGTTCAATAATGTATTTGAGTCTTTTTCGTATTTTAATTTATAACGTGGATCTCTAATAAAAGGTCATGTGACAAAACTATTTTTGAAAATCCACAATTAAAAAGTATTTACAGTGATTCCAATTCCTGGCTTCCCAAGTATGGTAGATTGCTGCTCCATACATGGCTGCCACCAATTCCTTCTTTAACTGCCTCCAATTCTTCCCAAAAATCTAAGTCATAGTCTGTTGCACTGATCCTCTAGGTAAGATTACTCCAAACCAAGTTTATAGCTTCTTCTGTACTTTTATAAACCAGGAGCAATCAGCAAAAAGATGTAGCTGAGTTTTTGTCTCTCTCTCTCGCATAGACAACATTCTTCCTTCTCCACGTGTATATGCAACCTTATCAACCTTCTCTTGGTAAGTAAGTAATCTCCCTTGATAGGCCATCCATAGCATTACTTTGTGTCTAGGTGTCACGCCTCAAATCCTATTGGGGCGGACCGACACCCGTAACCGAGGAGGCCCGAGAGAACCAGCTCATAACCTTATACTTCCCATGCATACCTCTATGACAACCCAAAATTCAGACAACATCATGTCTCATATAAAAGGAAATAATCACCTGTATAAGCTCGAGCACACATATATATGTATGTACAATACTTGGCTGTTGGAGCCATCACGTCTATTAACAAAACACCACCTTGACTGTACATTAGGTCTACAAAGCCTCTAGACAATACACAGAGTTTAGCTAAGTTCGGGACACACCCCGCCATATAACTAACTTCTGTACAATACCAAAAGTGACTGGATATGACAAGGAAAGCCCCAAAGCAAACTGGAGCTCACCAAAAGCAGCTGGATATCCTGGCTCCTACTTGTGCGGTGTATGAGCTGAGGTACCTGTGCCTGCAGCATGAAGTGCAAGTCCCCCGGGGGGGACGTCAATATGAAATATGTACTGAGTATGTAAAGCTGTAGACAATCACATATGATATAGGAGATCAATAGAAATCAGAAACAAGTGAATAAATCGTAATAGGAGTGGACCACACTTACTAGAACTTGTGACAACCTGTACATTGTATTTATTCAATCACTTTACCTTCGTTCTTATCATCTTTGTAATCATTACTGTACTGTACTGTGACCATTAGGCTGTCTCCAGTACATATCAAATGGGATCGACTCATGATAGGCTTATGCCCCTGGGATACCACCCATAAACACATAAATATGGATCGACCCATGATAGGCTTACGCCCCTGGGATACCACCCGATAAGAGAGAACTTCCATCACTTAGCTCAATTAATCTTTGAGATTGTTATTTCGGTTACCACCGCATTTTTGATACTTTGAAACAATGATACATCATAAGAGACATATAAATAGACCATCAATGCAATAACAATGAAGTAAGAACTCATTGGCACATCAATGAAGTATTTTGGAGTCATCAATGTCATAACAATGAAGTGTGAACTTATTGGTATATCAATGAAACATTTTGGAGTCATTAATAGCACATGGATCTTGTTTGAGTAACCGGATACCTTCTGACATTCATTAGTGCAATAAACATGTAAGATTTGGAAAACAAGTAAGTATTGGAATGTCTTGACATCTTGTAGGGTGGAAACAAGTTCATTGGTAACGTAGGACATCATACAAAACCTTTATGGATCACATGTTATTGAATAACTTTGGAAACTTTCTT
>NW_025836649.1:0-5467 GCF_002878395.1 Capsicum annuum | reverse complement strand
ACAAATATCATTTCCTTTTGAATATATCACCATTTACGCTCCAGCAAAATTGCTACAATGTTTTGGCTACGAAGTTGGTACAAAGATGTCAAAGAACAATGACTGGCCTATGAACAAAAATAAAAGAGAAAACTCAAATGTAAGAATCATCTATGATCATGTGAAAGTGCGGATAGTGAGGATTGTATCAGGTTCCCCATCCGGTCCCTCAAACTGGATATCGTATTTAACAATGGTTCAGACAATCCCACCCCGTCCCTAAAGGACAGGTTGCTGTCCTGTAGTATTTGAATTTGCCTTTCCAAATACTTTGTGAGACAAGCACCTGCTATGTTAATTAAGCTAAGAGAAGGGCTTGTGTGCATGAGCTTGGTAACAAGAAATCCTGCTAAAATCTGCTGCCCTGACCCCACAAGCTCCGAGACAAAACAGGGAAAGATCACTCTTGTGAAAAGATCAACATGACCTTTCGAAATATTCTCACTTTCTACAGATCCACCACGTCCTGAACTTGATAACTGGGACTCTTGGCACTGTCGAGAGAAGTTCCCCACCGTATAGCAAATATAAGAGAACGCGGTACCAAATGAAGGTTTGGTGATGATAGTTGATATAATTCCAGAAGATAAAACGACAAGTAAAAACTCAAGATCCACGCCGAGTTTGTCAGATATGCCTTCTTGTTTCAGCTTCTGCTCCACAGAATCCAAGCACTGCAACTGGACGGCTTCATATGGCAACAAGAGCATCAACTTAAGGGCTAGAAAGCAATCTATTTCAAGTGTAATCTGGCTCAAAGTTCGAGCATTCTCTTCATCTAGTAATACTTCGCCTGGGTTTGCCACTGATTTGTCCAACAATTTCAACATTTTGTTGTACTGGGATATAGTTAGTAGTTTTCTGAAGATCTCCATCCAACAGATATGAAGAGGATGAACTGAAAGTTTAGCACTCTTCTTTGGTTCTTCTTCAATAGGTTCTTGGAAGCTTTCCCATCCCTCATCCCAATCATCATTACCCCAACCGTTTCCACCATCAGATACCTCACCAGAATCCATTTCAATTTCTCCCCTAGTAAAGTGACCGTCCCATTCTACGAGGATAACTAATAACGTTTCAATATGGGATTCAGATTCAGCAAATTTAGATACTCCAAGGAAGCAAGAGACAGTAGATTCCACAGTCGAAAGATCTTCTGGTGTAATCTCTATGCTGGGCGAGATAGTGGAGACCAGCTGTGTAGATTTCAGAGCAATCAAAGTATTTGTGAACTTATTAGATGCATCCACCTTATTTGAAATCCCATCAGCTGCAGCGTTTTCGCAGTTTGCAGTTGCATTATGCGTATTCTCCCAACCTTCCCAAGAGCGAACTTCCACCTTCAGCTTTAAAGAAAATCCTTTGCTGTTTTTATCAGAAGCTGCAATAAGTTGCATAAGCTCTAGTATGTAAACTCTAACATGGTTGGGGAGCCGAAAGTTTTCAGAGAACTCTTCCAATCTCTCCCAAACTGCCTGCCTGACACTCTGCAGATGATCCAAGTCACCAGCTAATTTGCTCAAAGATGACAAGTAATAGTGTAGACACTGATGCTCACGGGATTCGTCAGTCAACTCCTGCAAGATGGTCTTCAATATACTAAGGTAGAGATCTCGAAGATTCTGGATGCTGAAAGCTTCTTTTTTAAAGTCCGCCACCGATCCAGCTTCACGCTGGAAATGAGCCATGACTTCATCATATATATCTGCAACCGCTCGAAAGCAACAACCAGAGCAAACCATCGCTCTACAGAAATTGAAGATTTCAGCAGCAGCATCACCAACAAGAACATAGCCTACATAACCAAAAACCGTAGCCCACCCCTGACTAGATGAAACTTTTTCCCCAGCAACTAGACGTGCAAAAACTTTAAGGCATTTCATTATACATTCTAAGCAGAATCTTTCTTCCGAATTCTCAAGGAGTGCAACTTCATGCATGTCATTCATCATTCTGATCCAAGTATCCACAAGCATGGCAAGGCCCACCCGCCAACCTGAGCCACAGGGAAAAGACTTGAAAGATCCGTCAGCAGGTAGTATGATGGACAAGAATCGTTTCACAATGTCTAAACGAGCAGGATTTGGGACAAATTTTAAGTATTTGCAGCAGCTATTGTACGTCTGCTCGATCTCACTGATTAAGCCATGAAGACTTTCAGAGCTTTGAAAATCGACCTCTGGTTTAGCTCTAGCTTCCAACTCTGTCAACAAACTTAAAACATGATGTTTATATACATACTGCCAAGACAAGAGACCATCAGGCACTGGACCATCAAGAACAGAAACAAGGTTCTTGACCATCTTTGCCAATGCCTCAACATTGTTTTCATTGATGTGAGCAGAAACTTCACTGTTGAAACAATCCAAGTTCAAATCTTGAATTCCAGCAATATTTTTGAAATTCAGATCCTCAATAAAGGACACCCTGCAACATTCTTCTTCAACAGTCTTGGAAAAACGAGCAATATGAGCAGAATGAGGATGCATTGGATACTTTTGTTCATCTTGCTGCAAGTAGCAGTCAGAGAGTAAGCCATATATTAGAGAAAGCCTCTGCTTATCATGTCCATCAACTGCAGCGTATATCGACGAGGAAATAAATTTTATTGTTTCTGCAGCACAAGCTAGTAGATGTTCTCTGTGATTTGACACTTCATTTCTAACATCATCGTTGCTCCAAGCATCAGAAACAAAGATAGACCGCAGATAATGCAGCAGCACCTAAATAGGAGAGGAGCAGTGGGAGAAACAGTTTAGTCTTCTAGCATCTTAAAACTTGTAATTTCATTATCTCATTTACGGTTCTTGTTCAAGAACAGTGCTATACCTTGTTGCAATCCAAACTGTAAGTATTGGCCAACTTCAATACATTTTTCACACTGAGTTTCTTCTCAGGGGTCATTGACTCGACAAATGAGAAAACGACACTCTCTCTGTAGTCCATGTCCCCAGATAAGAAGCGAGCAGTTTCAACACCAGGGAGAATTTGTTCTAAACTCCTTGAGCGCTCTGCAATGCGTTTTTGCTCTTCTAGCTTCAGTTTCCATTCTCTCCAAAATGTAGATTGTGCTTGGTCTACTTGTTCTTTTTCATCTGAATTAAATGACGGGTTTGAGTAGCAATACGAAAAATGAACATGCAAAGCAAATACAGTCTTCATATACAGTAAACAATAATGCGGCAGATCTATAGGTTAAAATTAACAAAATCACCTGAGCAAATCAGTTTATGTTTCTGCTGGAACTTCGTCAGAAGCAGGTCCCTCCTTTGTGCAGGGTCCTCACACTTGATTCCACAATTATGCAACAAACTGTAGATCATCCCAACATTCATTATGCTGGTTATTTCATTGTAATTATCTCTTGTTCTCAAGTTACTTTCAATTATCTCCACCCCTGAAAAGGCATCGGCAAGATTTAATAAGAAAGAGCATCCTATGATGTCTTCCTCCTCAGAGACAGGTGACTCCATAATGGACTTGGCAACACAGGCAATCAAACTGTCTTTCGGGGCGAAACCATTCCTTGCCAACCAGGACAAGATAGTCATCACTGCCTGTGTTCTTAGACTGACATATCGATGCCCTGAAAATGAGCTCGATGTAAATTTCTTATTGCCTTCTGCTTCTTGACTAAGTTCAAGTAACCATGGAAGATACACAGCAGCAAATGACAAAAGTTTTCCATTTTCTCTCAAGATGGACGGAATGGTCCAATCAACATCCGCCTGAACATCTTTGGCTACCTGAAAGAGTACATTTTCAATCTGCTTAAGTTGTGCTTCCTGATCAGAACAATCCTTCAAGTCTTTTTTATCTCGGGTACAAGGAGGTTGATAGGAGATAGTTGAGTCATGAACTAGGGCATTTTCAGGCTCTGTCCCAGTCAACACCATTAAAGATTCACACTGATCTTGCATATCCAGATCTTTCCATGCATGCAGTAACTCGGCAATTGATTCCCCATCACAGTGGCTCAAAGCAAAACCTAATAGCTGTTTTCTGGAAGCAATATCCATGTTCTCAAGAGCAGGACCTCTTGCCAGTGCTGCACATAAGTCCCAGACTGAACGATACCCCTTTTTGGCCAAAACAAGACATAGATCAAAAGCCAGTTGGAGATCTCCAACCACTGCAGCTTCTCTTGCAATAGCTTCTTGTACAGCTGATATGTCGTCGTGCGAGCTCAACCCAAGAAGTTTCGCTAGTTCAATAATCTCATCAACATTCAGATAAGCTCCAACTTGACTTGTAACAACCAACTTAACTATTTCCATTGGATCTTTAATTTGCCTGAATTGCATTGGTAACAAGGTGACACCAAGGTTGGGAAGTCTAACAGTTACAGCATCAATAATATCAGCCTCCGCCCTCACATTTCTGCTAGTTGGAAAGATATTCAAGCATTCTTTAGCCTTCCAAATCTGTAGAATTTAGCAGGTTAATCAGAACATTGTCATTTCAAATTGTGTTGGCTAAGCTAGCAGTTACGGCTGCTAAGACAGCAGCTTTTGAGAGTTTGTATAAGGGGTTAGAGGAGAAAGGCGGGGAGAAGAGGTTGTTTAGGCTGGCCAAGGTTAGGGAGAGGAAGGGTCGTGATCTGGACCAGGTGAAGTGCATTAAGGGGGAGGATAGCAGAGATTTGGAGGAAGACGCCCTCATTAAGAAAAGATTGCAGTCATATTTCCATAGGCTCTGGAAGACGCCCTCATTAAGAAAAGATTGCAGTCATATTTCCATAGGCTCTTGAATGATGCAGGGGACAGAGGTGTTGTGTTAGGGGAGTTGGGAGCTTTCTGGGGAGTGTTGCGACTTTGGCTTTTGTCGGCGTTTTAAGGTAGAGGAGGTCAGTGAGGCTATTCGCAAGATGCGACGGGGCAGGGCGACGAGGCCCGATGAGATTCCGGTGGATTTTTGAAAGTTCTCTGGCGGGGCAGGGTTAAGGTGGCTGACCAACTTGTTTAACAATATTTTCAAGTCAGCAAAGATGCCTGATGCGTGGAGATGGAGCACGATAATTCCCTTATATAAGAACAAGGGTGACATTCAGAGTTGCAATAACTACCGGGGTATTAAGTTGTTGAGTCACCCGATGAAGATTTGGGAGAGGGTGGTGGAGTGGAGGTTGAGGAAGTTGTGCCTATTTCGGAGAATCAATTTGGTTTTATGCCTGGTCGCTCCACGACTAAGGCAATTCACCTTGTGCGGAGACTGGTAGAGCAGTATAGAGGGAGGAAGAGGGATCTTCACATGGTGTTTATTAACTTGGAAAAGGCGTATGACAAGGTCCCTAGGGAGGTTCTTTGGAGATGCTTGGAAGCCAGAGGGGTCCCGGTGGTGTACATCAGAGCGATTAAGGACATGTATGAGGGGACGAAGACTCGGGTAAGGACTGTGGGAGGAGATTCTGAGCATTTCCCGGTCTTAA
>NW_025836648.1:0-1129 GCF_002878395.1 Capsicum annuum | reverse complement strand
TTCAAACTCAAGGTCTCTCCTTGTAACATCCGCATATGACTTCTGACAACTCTGCGTAGTTTTCAACCTTTCCCTAATCAACTTAACTTTTTCCATAGCCTCAAATACCGAATCTGGACAACTCACAGCCACTTCACCCACCTCGAACCAACCTATGGGTGCTCTACACTTCCTCCCATATAAGGCTTCAAACGGAGCCATACCAAAACTAGAGTGGAAATTGTTATTGTAAGCAAACTCTATCAACGGTAAGTGATCATCCCAACTTCCCTTAAAGTCAAGTGCACAAGCTCTCAACATATCCTCTAAGGTCTGGATGGTCTGCTCAGCCTGACCATCGGTCTGCGGATGAAAAGAAGAACTCAAAAGCACTTGGGTACCAAGACCCTTCTGAAAAGCTTTTCCAAACTTGCGAAGTGAACTGAGTACCCCTATTTGAAATGATAGACAAGGGAACTCCATGCAGTCTGACTAGCTCTCGGATATACAATCTAGCGTAATCCTCAACAGTATATAAAGTATGAACAGGCAAGAAATGAGCAGACTTAGTCAACCTATCAACCACAACCCAAATGGAATCATGATGGATCGGGAAGGAGGTAAACCAATCACGAAGTCCATATTTATCTCTTCCCACTTCCAGTGGGAATACTAAACTCTTGCATTATACCACCAGGTCTTTGGTGTTCAACCTTAACCTGTTGACATGTTGCACACTTAGCTACAAACACTGCTATATCTTTCTTCATGCCACTCCACCAATAGATTTCCCGCAAGTCTCGGTACATCTTGGTGGCACCAGGATGAATAGAATATCGCACCCCGTGCGCTTCAGCCATAATTTTCTATCTCAGATTATCAACATTCGGGACACACAATCTACCCTGCAATCTCAACACACCATCTCCTCCTTGGGAGAAAATTGCGAAGTGAATTGAGTACCCAATTAGTCTGACCAAACTAGCATCTAAGTATTGCTTTTCCTTCACTTCCGAAACCGAGGATTCGAAACTACTCTGAACCCCTATACTACCTTCAGCAAAGTCAAACAACCTAACCCCCAATCTAGCCAAACGATGTACATCACGAGCCAACTCTTTCTTACCTTCTAGGCATGGGAGCACTAGCA
>NW_025836647.1:0-3348 GCF_002878395.1 Capsicum annuum | reverse complement strand
ATACAGATGTTAAAAAGGGCACTTTGGACTTTTTCCAAGCCTATAAAACCATTTAAACACCAAATCAAGGTTATTTACAAGCATTCTATGAAGTTTTTCTCAAGTTTTCTCTCAACAAAAACCCCAAGTATCAAAAAACTCTTCAAAAAATCTCAAGAATCCACCATGAATTTCCTAAATTAAGTCAAGATTCAAGGTTCCCAAGTCAAGGGCCTCAAGAACCCTCATTTAAGAGTACGAATAGAGTTCCAAAAGCGAGAGTTCATCCAAAGCTTCTAATTCAAGGTATGTGGGGTTTTGAACAAGGGTAACCCTTTCACCTTTGTGCCCAAAAGGCTTATCTACATCATGAATTTCCTGAAATCTATGATGTTTTTACATGAATTTGAATTGGGGGTTTTCACCCATTATTATTGAGTGCATTACCTTGATATTTCCCATGAATTAAGAGTCAAATGGCATGATTTTTGCATGTTTTATTGATAATTTATAGCTGGGTATAAACTGCATGATTTTACTCCTTGAGAAGCTAATATTTTCAATGTTAAGATATTGAAGCATATGACTATATTGAGATTTTGAGATAAATTTCTGAAATTACAAAATTTCCACATGATTTATGAATCTATATGGTATATATTATGGTTTTGATGAGCTTCAACATGAGATTGAACTATGGGTTAGTAAGCCCTATTTGAGACTTATGAATTTATGAACTCTTGTGCTATAAGCACCCATGATTTGAGTATTTTGAGATGATTGAGAAATGAATTGACCTAATGGTCCTTGAACTTTGAAATCCACTTCACTATATGAGATTATCGATTTGATTATTAGGTTTGTGATGAACCATGAGATTATTCTAAAATTGGATTTTTATGAGCTAAGCACAGATAATCTAAAGGAGTAGTGTTTAGCACCGAGCAGGTAAGTTGCTATAATTTCTTACTCCAAAACTATGTGCCACCATAGGTTGGACCTGAGTCTGAGTTTATGATGATTATGATTGCGCCCGAGGCCGAGTTTTGTTTACTGATCACTAGACCTAGGTTATACTCCCTGGAAAGAGTATGATGCTCCTCCCCAACATGGGGTCTCTTCCTTAGGAGGACAAAATATTGGACTCCATGTAGCTTACATGGTTTATGTCAGTTACGAGAACCTTCCTTGCCCTTTAAACTTTAGATCAGCTACTTCTTCAAAAACCGAAAGTATTTTCCCTTCTATGAGCTATTTTCCTAATAATGAGGTTGCAAAGTTGTTTCCTAGCTAAAGTATTCCATTAATATGAATTCTCTCTTTAAAAGGAAGTATTTTCTCTTGATTTGGTATTTTCTTAGGAAGCCTTGAAATGAGAGATTTTCACTAATCTAGAGTATATTCCTTTTCAGATTGAATGATTTCCCTAAAGCCCTAAATGAGATATTTTCCTAAAGTAAATGAAATGCCTTCAAGCATGTTTCAAAGTTATATGATTCCGAATTCCAAGCATTTGAGTTCAAAAGGAGTTATGAGATCTTGAGAATTGATGAAATTTTAATCTTCATAAGACATATGAATGATTTGAAAGTATCGTGTAAAGTTTCTTTATCCCTTGAGTATTGAGAATAAGAGAAGATTATTATTTCAAGTTAAAGTATGATGACTCACGAGATTCGTGCTACACGTTTCATCCTACATGATTTATGAGCTTTGCATTTTATATTTGTTCAAGCCATGTGAGTCATTCCATATTGTAGGCATAACTTGATTGAAGAAAATTGACACTATTTTATACATATACATTCACCCCCACATACTCAGTACATCCTCAAAGTACTGACTCACATATACATCTATGTGCTACATTATCTCATAATGTAGGTACAAGATTGTAGCGCATGTGCCATGTCCAATCAGTTCGCAACTTCTAGTCATCTGGTAATGGGTACTTTTGATTTAGGGCCACGAGTCAGTGATATAACAGAAAAGTGTTGTATTTTTCCTTATTTAGTTGTATTGAGTTGAGGTGGTTGGGAGTCATGACCCAGCCACCTATGGTCAGTACTAGTAGAGGCTTCATAGATAGTTAGTAGAAGTTGATGTATTGAGTTTCAGTTTGATGTAAAAGTAGAGTTGTAACCTTGTGACTTCAGTTTTGTATTGAGCAAATTCATAATAGAGTTATCTTTCGCTTTATTCCTCTTGATTTATACATTTTATTTAGTTATTTATGTGTTATGCCAAGTGAAGAGTTAGGGGTCACTTGTGACCCTAGGCACCATGTAGCATCTCGAGAGGTAATTTCAGGTCGTTACAAACTTGGTATCGGAGAACAAGGTTCAAGTGTCCTAGGGAGTCTATGAAGCTGTGTGTAGTATAGTCTTGCAGAACAGTATGAGGATATCTGTACTTTTCTTCAAGATGCTACAAGGAATTTAGGAAATATCTCCATTCTTTCGAGTGTTAGATCGTGCTATAGGGAGATTCCCTATGTGCTTATACAGATCCTTAACTTTCTCTATTCAGGCCATCTCTGCTTTATTTCCAAAGTATCAGAAATAGTCAAGCTTAAATTTATACAAATAGTAGTGGAATTGTAATTGAGTTAGAAAGTATACCATTAGTGTTTTTGAGTTCCGATGGTTGAAGTGCATTATTCATGATTCATAAAAAGTCGGGCACTAAGTCCAAATCAAAGGTACTTTCAGATTCCTCCTCAGAATCCATAATGTGAAGCTATGCTTCCTTACCATGTATTAATCTTAAGATATCTTGATTAGTAAGTTCCACTTCCTTCCTTGATGACGTTCTCAGATTGGTTAGTAAGAAGCTTCAGAAGTCTCTCAAAGTAGCTTGATAAGATCCTTCTTGTGTATCATGAGTTCCCCGTGTTTAAATTTATTGCCTCACTCTTATGACTCTTGCAAGTGAGATAGAATGAGATGTGTATTCTTAGTTCAATGAATATTGTATGTTAAGTTCCTATCTCTTTAAATAGTATTAAACAATGAGCAGACTGTGTACTCAGCATGAGCAGCTAAGTACATAATCTGTCTAAAGCATGGGAAAACTATTTTCATATAAGTAGCATATGCCTTTACTCAACAATGATTATACTTTTAATAAATTAATTTAATATATCATGTCTTATAATGGGATTTTCCTTTATGGGGTATTCATCTTCTCTAAAGTGTTTGAAGGAACCGATTAATCTCCGGTCTTAGACGTTGGTCAGCCTGAAAGTGTGGTCTCAGCTAAGGTAAGCGTTCGACCCTATTGGTAGTCCCGTCACTAAGATAACACTTAAGATAAGTCTGTTATAAAGCCATTAAGACTAAGGTAGATCCCATAAGCCTTCGATGTATT
>NW_025836646.1:0-1802 GCF_002878395.1 Capsicum annuum | reverse complement strand
TACTTTCTATTCAGGACCCTCCTGAAAAATGGGATTTTACCTTATGTTCAGGACCCTTCTGAAAAATGGGATTTTACCTTATGTTCAGGACCCTCCTAAAAAATGGGATTTTACCTTATGTTCAGGACCCTTCTGAAAAATGGGATTTTACCTTATGTTTAGGACCCTCCTGAAAAATGGGATTTTACTTTATGTTCAGGACCCTCCTAAAAAATGAGATTTTACTTTATGTTCAGGAACCTCCTGAAAAAATGGGATTTTACTTTCTGTTCAGGACCCTCCTAAAAAATGGGATTTTACTTTACGTTCAGGACCCTCCTGGAAAATAGGATTTTAATTTCTGTTCGGGACCCTCCTGAAAAATGGGATTTTACTTTATGTTCAGGATCCTCCTGATAAATGGGATTTTACCTTATGCCAGGACCCTCCTGGAAAATGGGACAACGCTTTTAAAAATGAAATACTACTTTACTATAATCTTTGTTTGGGATAATTTTCGTGCTAGTTTTAATTTTGGGTTTCAGGAGCCCTCCTGGAGAACGGAGTGAAGAAATGAAAAGTCAGGCAACAAAGTAATGTATAGCAAGTCAGGAGCCCGCCTGAAGAATAGGGCGAAGAAACGAAAAGTCAAGCAACAAAGCGAAGCAATTGAAAGCCAAGCAACAAGTTGGAAGAAATTGCAAGTCAGGAGCCCGCCTGAAGAATAGGGTGATAAAAGTCGAGTCAAGAGCCAACAGAAGCTGTATAGGTAGGATTTTTGTAATTTCATTTATGTTTTAACTTGTAATTTTCATTTTGATGTAATCACAGAGCCGTGGACCGAAACCTTGACGGAACCTCACTCGACTCTCCAACTCGGTATAGTCCACTTCTCTTCCAATCCTTTGAAACACCCGTGACTTGATTCTTTCATAACTTGGGTAGGAAGGATGTTTTAAGTCAAGACCCGGTTGTCCTTCTTCCTTCTGTTTCTTTCTTTGAATAATGGTCGGGTCAAAATTTGGTCTCGTTGTCTACTTCTTTGCCTGAAAACACTTCGTGTTTACATTCAAAGGGGCCATGATGTAGACACCTAATTCTGTCCCTCCCGAAGACCCAAGTTACACATTTTTATCCCTGTCTTACCACGTGCCCTCACCTGTATGATTATATCCCATAAAAATACAAAAATAACAAACCCACTAACAAACCTAATCCCCAATTATTCTTTTGTAACAAAATTAACCACCCCTCCTATCAATTTTGGACAACACATCACTACCCCATGTCCCCATACCCTACCCTACCTACCCTACCCCAATACCCACCCTCACCTCATATATACACACATACACACAAAAACAAAAGGGGGACCTCAGCATATACAGAAACCATTTTTTTACATAAAAAGAAATAAACTTCATCTTCTTCACAGAGAAGATATACAGCACATCTCAAGTTTTTTTCTTTTTTGCTCCAAAAAACCGAACCTCTCATCACCATTAACATACACAATACACACACTCATCTTCTTCCTCATTCACATAAGAGAGCAATACACGAGCTCTCTTCTCTTCTACACACCCAGACTCTCACTCTCTCTCTTAAAAAAAACCTCTCCTGATGCCTCTCCCATCGGCGACAACAGCACCGCCGCCAGCATCTCCGAACTCTTTCTCTCTCTCCCTCTCTCTAGAATCTCACTCACTCTCTCAAAAACCTCTTTCGATGCCTTCCCCATCGGCAACAACAGCGTCGCCGCCGCCACTGCTCCAACTCTCTCTCTCTCTTTCTCTCTCTAGATTCTACCTTTCTCCGGCGAT
>NW_025836645.1:0-1349 GCF_002878395.1 Capsicum annuum | reverse complement strand
ATTTTCGTGAGAGGCAGTAAGGATAGGCAATTGGTTAGGCGCCGCCCAACCAAACATAGGCGATTGGTTAGGTGCCGCCTAAGTCAGTTCCAAGTGTCAAAAACACTCCTTTTTGAGTTATTTTGAGGGTAATTAAGTCTTTTAACACTCCTTACACGTCCCTAAACTTAACCCTACAAAATATATAGCTTCTAAACATATTACAACCCTATTATCATCTCAAAAATCATCATCCAAGAGCACTAAAAGAGAAAAATAACTAGGGTTGCATAACTAAGCTTGAAGATCCGATTTCAAGGAAATTCCTCAGTCAATCATCAAGAATATTCCTTCTAAGGTATGCGTGAGTTGATTCATGAACTCCTTTCGTCCATGAAGCTCAAAAATCATCTTTTAAATTATGTATTATGATGTTTATGTTGTTGGTGGTTGATGTTCATGTGGTTGGAGTTTGATGATGCCTAAGATGGGATCTTTGTATGTTTTGTGTGAGGATATAGTGGTATTTAACGTATAAATATGTGAAATTGGTGGTTGAATGTTTGAAATCTTGATGAATCCACCTATGCCTAAGATGTGCATGTAAGGTGTTTGTGAAAATACTTAAGGGAATAGAAATCATGATTTTATGACATAATAAGTCCTAAATGACTATTCCATGTTCTAAGTTTACGTTTAATGTGATCCCCATGCTATTGTCTTGAATTAAAGATGTTGTATGAGTTGCTCATGATATTGTTGTGATATGGAATGACCATGTTATTGAAGCCATGCAAGTATATACATGTTGTGTGCATTCCCGATCATGTGATAGTTTGTTGAGAATCATTCTTAGTATGAAATCCTTACTTATGATATTGTGAATTATGGACTCTACTTTTATGATCAAGTCAGTCATGTGTGTCAGTTTCCTTCCATTGAGTCCTGGGAGTACTTTTACCCAAAAACTATAGTTGTGTACCTAGAGCTAGTGTCATGTTTCAAGACATCCTCAGTCAAGCTATGTTCCATAGATTGCAGTTAGTCATGTGACTCAGGAAACACTCAGAAATATCATGAAAACTCAATACTCAGTAAGATCGGCAATCTCATGACTTAGCTAGATATCAGATGTTAGTAGTGTTTCGTCAGTCAAAGGAACTCAGTAAACTCAGAATCAGTTTTGTTCAGTTAGTCAGTTCAGCTCAGTTAATCTGTTCAATGTCTTTCATTTGGGAGTTAGAACTAGCACCGAGCGAGTATGGGGATGACGGTTTCCCCATCAGAGAGGTAGAACCGTTAGCAGCAATCCCTGTACTCCAAAACTGTGTAGCCAGCGCAGGACAGGAGTCACCAGTCAGATTAAGGCT
>NW_025836644.1:0-1039 GCF_002878395.1 Capsicum annuum | reverse complement strand
ATGATATAGGAGCTCAATAGAAATCAGAAACAAGTGAATAAATCATAATAGGAGGGGACCACACTTACTAGAACTTGTGACAACCTGTACATTGTATTTATTCAATCACTTTACCTTCATTCTTATCATCTTTGTCATCATTATTGTATTGTACTCTGACCATTAGGCTGCCTCCAGTACATATCAACTGGGATCGACCCATGATAGGCTTATACCCCTGGGATACCACCCATAAACACATAAATAGGGATCGACCCATGATAGGCTTATGCCCCTAGGATAGCACCCGATAAGAAAGAACTTCCATCACTTAGTTCAATTAATCTTTGAGATTGTTATTTCAGTCGCCACCACATTTTTGATACTTTGAGACAGTGATACATCAATAAGAGACGTATAAATAGACCATCAATGCAATAACAATGAAGTAAGAACTCATTGGCACATCAATGAAGTGTTTTGGAGTCATCAATGCCATAACAATGAAGTAAAAACTTATTAGTATATCAATGAAACGTTTTGGAGTCATTAATAGCACATGGATCTTGTTTGAGTAACCGGATACCTTCTGACATTCATTAGTGCAATAAACATGTAAGAATTGGAAAACAAGTAAGTATTGGAATGTCTTGACATCTTGTAGGGTGGAAACAAGTTCATTGGTAACGTAGGACATCATACAAAACCTTTATGGATCACATGTTATTGAATAACTTTGGAAATTTTCTTAATAGAATAATTGTTCACTTTCATGCCAAATATATGGTATAGAGTATGCTTTGCATACCTGACTGTCAACCTTCAATACTAGTCCCAAATGGACTTCCCATCTTTTCGGATTACTTATCTACAATGAACATATATAGTAATCTAGTATTAGCGACCAAACGTCACAATTCAATTATTTGAATTGACCAAACTAGTGGTTAAGTAGTAAGCCTTAATTACACCATAAAGGGTGTCACTTTAACCCTCTTATACTCTAATTACATTCACATGCCATGCATATTCATACAACATCCTCCAATATCAAGTTTGG
>NW_025836643.1:0-1215 GCF_002878395.1 Capsicum annuum | reverse complement strand
GAATTCAACCAACTTCTATTTCCTTAGTTTCTTTACCATTCTCCTTCTGGTTAGCTTCTTAGAAGACTCTTTTCACAGACTCATCCTCCTGCGTTTAAGCCGCATCACTAAAGTCCAACCTTCATCATTTCCTTCGTCAACTGAAGACCTGTCAGGCTTTAATATTTTCTCATTATGCTCTTTGACACATATTTGGACTGGATTGACCGAGCCAAAAGTAATAAAGATTTGATGAGAACTGGCCGTCTCATCATAAAAGAAGATCTTCTTCTCTTTTTCCAGTTGCATGACTTTATCTTTAAAGACAAAGCATTTTTCTAGAGGATGACTTATGATCCTATGATATTTGCAGTACTTAGGGTCATTGGTCCTTCCAGCTTCATTGGGATGCTTCATCTCTGGGATTTCAATGAGCTTATGCTCAAGGAGTTCATCAAAAATCTCAGCAACATCAGAATCAAGGAAGGGATATTCCTTTTCTTGCATCTCCTTTAAAGTTTTCTGATTCGGACATGCTCCAGAAGTTTTCTTCACACTTTGCTTCTTCCTTAACTTTGTGGTGACCTTCACAGGAGACACATCAATATTCATGGACTCCTTGTTTTCATTTTTGGGAACAAACTTGCCCATTTTTTGGGTTCCTGCTTATTCTTTCCCCTTCGAGGGTCATGAATAAGCGCTGCCCCCTTTCTAGTATAAGACATGCTCAACTCCATATCATGAGCACGGGTAGCTAACTCTTCAAAGGATTTAGGCTTAATGCCTTGAAAGATGTAAAGAAGCTCCTAGTGCATTCCTTGGACGCACATCTCTATTGCAGAAGCTTCACTAAGCCTATATTTGCAGTTTAGGCTAGCATTTCTCCATCGATTGATGAAGTCAATAAATGGTTCATCCTTTCTTTTCCTAGTATTTGTGATCTCTATCATGCTCACTGTATGCCTTGTGCTATAAAACCAATTTAGGAACTCGTGTTCCAATTGTTCTCAACTATCGATAGAGTCAGGCTTGAGATCCGTATATCAATCAAAGGCGTTTCCTTTTAGGGAACGAACAAACTATTTGACAAGATAGTCACCGTAAGTTATAGCATTATTATATGTCTAGACAAAGTGTACGACATGCTGTTTCGGATTACCCTTGCCCTCAAATTATTAAAATTTGGGACGTTGATAGCCGGCAGACATTTTGAGGCTATCTATTCTCGTAGTGTAG
>NW_025836642.1:0-1464 GCF_002878395.1 Capsicum annuum | reverse complement strand
CTTGCAATGAGATATGCCCTACAATAAACCAATAAACAAAGCCAAACTAGGTGGTTTGATCAAAATGAATTCTTGTTTTGACTAATATAGTTATGGATGGCTTGACAATTACAATGCGAATCAACCAATCGAATCCGGTATATTTTCCACGTTCATAGGAGTTTGTTTATGTTTCTGCTTTACGAATATGATTTTTTTGGGCATTTATAATAATATCCATCCTTGTTCCTATTTTGGCATTTTTCATTTCCAGAGTGTTAGCCCCGATTAACAAAGGGCCGGAGAAACTTTCTACTTATGAGTCGGGTATAGAACCAATAGGTGATGCTTGGTTATAATTTCGAATCCGTTATTATATGTTTGCTCTAGTTTTTGTTATTTTTGATGTTGAAACGGTTTTTCTTTATCCATGGGCAATGAGTTTCGACGTATTGGGTGTATCTTAATTATAGAAGCTTTGATTTTTGTGCTTATCTTAATTATTGGTTTAGTTTATGCATGGAGAAATGGGGCATTGGAATGGTCTTAGCTCCTGAATATTCAGACAATAAAAAGAAAAACGGAAAAAATAAGATTGAGACAGTTATAAATTCCATTCAGTTTCCTTTACTTGATCGAACAGCCCAAAATTCAGTTATTTCAACTATATTAAATGATCTTTCAAATTGGTTAAGACTCTTTAGTTTATGGCTTCTTCTCTATGGTACCAGTTGTTGCTTCATTGAATTTGCTTCACTAATAGGCTCATACTTCGACTTTGATCGTTATGGACTAGTACCAAGATCGAGTCCTAGACAAGCAAATCTGATTTTAACGTCTAGAACAGTAACAATGAAAATGGCCCCCTCTTTAGTAAGATTATATGAGCAAATGCCTGAACCAAAATATGTTATTGCTATGGGAGCCTGTACAATTACAGGTAGGATATTCAGTACTGATTCTTATAGTACTATTTGGGGAGTCGATAAGCTAATTCCTGTAGATGTATATTTGCCTGGTTGCCCACCTAAACCGGAAGAAGTTATAGATGCTATAACAAAACTTCATAAGAAAATATCTCGAGAACTCTATGAAGATCGAATTAGGTCTCAACGAGTGAATCGGTGTTTTACTACCAATCACAAGTTTCATATTCGATGCAGTGTTCATACGGGAAATTATGATCAAATATTTCTTTATCAACCACCATCTACTTCAAAGATCCCTACGAAAATCTTTTCCAAATACAAAAATTTAGTATCTTCCCCCGAATTAGTGAATTAGACAGGATTCCTTTGACCAGAATATGAAGTAGTGGGTCAATTTTCATAAATTTAATCGTAAATGTGAAATACTTATACAAATAAAAATGTGGGAGAGATAAAAAGGATGCAGGGTCATTTGTCTGCTTGGCTAGTCAAGCATGGGCTAATTCATAGATCTTTGGGCTTTGATTACCAAGGAATAGAGACTTTACAAATAAAG
>NW_025836641.1:0-2530 GCF_002878395.1 Capsicum annuum | reverse complement strand
TTTTAGTTAGTTGAAGATTCAATTTTAGTTCAAGAAATATCCTTTTAGTTAGTTCAAGATTCAATTTTAGTTGAAGCAATTTCTTTTTAGTTAGTTGAACATTCAATTTTAGTTATTATGCTTCATTACATAATTTTAGTTAGTTGAAAGTAAAAAATAATGGAAATTTCCTTTTAGTTAGTTCAAGATTCAATTTTAGTTCAAGAAATTTTCTTTTAGTTAGGTCAAGATTCAATTTTAGCTAAAAGTTCAACTTTTAGTTAGTTCAAGATTCAATTTTAGTTCAAGAATTTTCCTTTTAGTTAGGTCAAGATTCAATTTTAGCTAAAAGTTCCCCTCTTTGTGTGTTTTAGCAAGTAATTTAGGGTTTATTTATATTGATACTCCATTGTAGTTTTAGTATGTTGGTGGTTTGTTTATGGTGATTTTAAGCTAAAATACGAGAAAATAAGGATGCCAAGATTTTTGTTATTTTGCGTAATGATCAAGTTTTTTTAATTCTACTAACCTAATGGGTTGCTTGGAATTTGATGTTACCATTTGACAGAATTCGAATTCAAGAAAAGGATTGTTTTGCTATTTTTTCAGTGACCGTTTGTCTCTTTCACTTTAATTTAGGCCAAGCTAAGGTAAGTTGACTTTTCTCTAATTTGTTATAATGAAGCCTTGTTATTTTTCATATTGAAGTCTAGTGAAGCCGTGTATGGCCTTATTCGATTCACTAGCATTATTGTTATCTTCTTGTTATTGTTCATATTAAAGTCTAGTGAAGCCATGTGAGGCCTTGTTCGATTCACTAGCATTGTTGTTGACATCTTGTTGGTGTTGGTGTTGCTTATTTCTTGTATTGTGAACATGAACTTGTATCATTTGGTTGGTACTTTAAAGGTGAGTTATTTGTTTAGAATGTGACTTGTTTGGTGACTTAGTTACTTGAAAATGGTTAAGTGTAGTGACTTTAAAGGTGATTTTTTTATTTAGAATGTGGTTTGATTGGTGGCTTAGTCACTTGAAAATGGTTAATTGTAGGGTCTTTAAAGGTGATTTATTTTTTTAGAATGAGGTTTGATTGGTGGCTTAGTTGGTTGAAAATGGTTAAGTGTAGGGATTTGAAGGGAATTTTTTTGTTTTGAATGTGGTTTGATTGGTGGCTTAGTCACTTGAAAATTGTTAAGTGTAGGGTCTTTAAAGGTAATTTATTTGTTTAGAATGTGGTTTGATTGGTGGCTTAGTCACTTGAAAATGGTTAATTGTAGGGTCTTTAAAGGCGATTTATTTTTTTAGAATGAGGTTTGATTGGTGGCTTAGTCACTTGAAAATGGTTAATTGTAGGGACTTTAGAGGTGGTTTATTTGTTTAGAATGTGGTTTGATTGGTGGCTTAGCTACTTGTAAATGGTTAAGTGTAGGAACTTTAGAGGTGATTTTTTATTTAGAATGTTACTTGGTTGATGACCTTGTCAGTTGAAAATGGTTAAGTGTAGGAAATTTAGAGGTGATTTTTTTGTTTAGAATGTGGTTTGATTGGTGGATTAGTTACTTGCAAATGGTTAAATATAGGGACTTTGAAGAGAATTTTTTTGTTTGGAATGTGGTTTGTTAGGTGACTTAGTTGGTTGAAAATGGTTAAGTCTAGGGACTTTGAAATGGATTTTTTTGTTTTGAATAGGGTTTGTTAGGTGACTTAGTTGGTGGACAATGGTTAAGTCTAGGGACTTTAAAGGAAATTTTTTTGTTTTGAATGTAGTTTGTTAGGTGACTTAATTGGTTGAAAATGGTCAAGTCTAGGGACTTTGAATGGAATTTTTTTGTTTAGAATGTGGTTTGTTAGGTAACTTAGTCACTTGAAAATGGTTAAGTCTAGGGACTTTAAAGGAAATTTTTTTGTTTTGAATGTGGTTTGTTAGGTGACTTAGTTGGTTGAAAATGGTTAAGTCTAGGAACTTTGAAGGAAATTTTTTTATTTTGAATGTGGTTTGTTTGATGACTTAGTCACTTGAAAATGGTTAAGTCTAGGGTCTTTAAAGAAATTTTTTTTGTTTTGAATGTGCTTTGTTTGGTGACTTATTCACTTAAAAATGGTTAAGTCTTGGGTCTTTAAAGGGAATTTTTTTGTTTTGAATGTTACTTGGTTGGTGACTTTGTTAGTTGAAAATAGTTAAGTGCAGGAACTTTAGAGGTGATTTTTTTGTTTAGAATGTGCTTTGATTGGTGGATTAGTTACTTGAAAATGGTTAAGTATAAGGACTTTAAAAGAAATTATTTTGTTTTGAATGTGGTTTGTTAGGTGACTTAGTTGGTTGAAAATGGTTAAGTCTAGGGACTTTGAAGGTGATTTTTTTGTTTTGAATGTGGTTTGTTTGGTGACTTAGTCACTTGGAAATGGTTAAGTCTAGGGTCTTTAAAGGAAATTTTTTTGTTTTGAATGTTACTTAGTTGGCGACTTTGTTAGTTGAAAATGGTTAAGTGTAGGAACTTTAGAGATGATTTTTTTGTTTAGAATGTGGTTTGATTGGTGGATTAGTTACTTG
>NW_025836640.1:0-1804 GCF_002878395.1 Capsicum annuum | reverse complement strand
TTCGGAACTACTCTGAACCCCTATACTACCTTCAGCAGAGTCAAACAACCTAATCCCCAATCTAGCCAAACGATGTACATCACGAGCCAACTCTTTCTTACCTTCTACCACATGCGAAACACTACCTATGGACACTTTACTTAGGGCATCCGCCACAATATTGGCCTTGCCTGGATGGTACAACACACTCATATCATAGTCCTTTAATAATTCTAACCGTCGTCTTTACCTAAGATTCAATTCTCTCTAGGTAAACACATACTGCAGACTCTTATGATCAGTGAAAACATTAACATGGACACCATACAAATAGTGTCTCCAGATTTTCAAAGCAAACACAACAGCAGCCAACTCAAGGTCATGGGTGGGGTAATTTTTCTCATGGGGTTTCAACTATCTAGAAGCATAAGCTATCACCTTACCCTTTTACACCAATAAAAAACCCAACCCAACTCTCGAAGCATCACAGTACACCACAAAACCATCAAAACCATCAGGCAAAGTCAAAACAGGGGCTGAAGTGAGTCGAGTTTTCAACTCCTGAAAACTCTTCTCATAAGATTCGGACCACAAGAACTTCACTTTCTTTTGGGTCAATCGAGTCATAGGAGATTCTATAGAGGAGAAACCCTCAACAAAACAGTGGTAATAGCAAGCTAAACACAAGAAACTTCAGATATCAGTCGGAGAAATAGGTCTAGGCTAATTTCAACAGCTTTGGTCTTTTGGGCATCAACTCTAATACCCTCGAAAGAAATAATATGACCCAAAAAAGCAACTGAACTTAGACAAAACTCATACTTACTGAACTTGGAAAACGACTTATGATCTCTAACGGTTTGCAAGACAGTTCGGAGATGATCAGAATGTTCATCCTCACTACAGGAGTACACCAGTATATCATTGATGAACACTATGACAAACATACCCAGATATGGTCTGAACACTCGATTCATGAGGTCCATGAAAGCTACTGGGGCATTAGTTAACCCAAAGGACAGGAGAGCACGAATCAATAGCAGAGAGAGACACTTTAAGAATGATAGACTTCTAAAAGAAAGAATCACACTTTTTCATAAAATATCTTGTAGCCTCTTGCTCATAAATGTGGTGAGCTACACACCGATGATCTAGACTCTACTTAATGCGGCTTGTCAGACTCCCTAGGACACTTTAAAACCTTAGGCTCTGATACCAAGTTTGTAATGCCCCAAAAATGGGTTCCAGAGCATCACACGGTGCTTAAGGCTACGAGTAGTCCCAAGTTAACCCTTTGATCCATTTTCATTTAGTTCAACACAAATCAACAGGGTTTCCATAAATAATCCTCAAATATCAATAGAGTAATCATCATCCAAAAATAAAAGAATTTCAGAAAGATAACAAAATATGACTTATTAGTCAACTCCCAATATCTATACTAGTCTGACAAGACTCTAAGAAAATCAATAAAACCAGCGAGCCATTGAGACATGCCCCAACTCACTCATGCTCAGTTATCAAATGTAAACAATTTTGTGAAACCAACATCAGACATCACATCCTCAGAACATGAGGACTAACCACAACAAAGGATGTAGAACAGCGTGCCCAAAGAATTACTGTCGAACCTGGAATTGAGCACTTGAACCTATATTCTAAGAAAATGCAGCCCACATCTGAAGATGTGGGTTAGTAACATGGAAAGGAATCGAGTATATGGGGGTGTATGCAGTTGTATAAACATCATCATCATAAATATTTATAAGAAATATGCAGGATGTATGAAAGACTCACATAGCCCAAAGAAAATCATCATAATCCT
>NW_025836639.1:0-1716 GCF_002878395.1 Capsicum annuum | reverse complement strand
AGAATATACTATAAAAACAGCATCTATAGAAGCTACAAATGAAGACCTTAAAGACTTTGAAATACAAATAAAAGAGCTACTAGAATTAGGAATAATTAGAAGATCTACATCAAAACATAGGTCAACAGCTTTCATAGTAAGAAACCATAGTGAAATAGTGAGAGGAAAACCTAGAATGGTAATAAATTACAAAAGATTAAATGATAATACTGTAATGGATGGATATAAGTTACCAGACAAAACAAAATAGATAAATAGAATACAAGGAAGAAAAGTATTTAGTAATTTTGATTGTAAATCTGGATATTGACAGATTAAAATGCATGAAGATAGTATAGAATGGACAACTTTCACATGTCCAGAAGGACATTTTGAATGGCTGGTCATGCCTTTTCGATTAAAGACGGCTCCTCTAATTTTTCAAAGAAAAATGGATAGTATTTTTTGAGACTATAAAATTTTTGTATTAGTTTACGTAGATGATACTTTAGTTTTTAGTAATAATGAGAGAACATTTAGGACATTTACAACAAGTCTTTAAATTCTATGTAGATAATGAAATAATAATAAGTAGAAAGAAAATGAAATAATGTAAAAATAGTATTAATTTTTTAGGAGTAGTTATTGGAGATGGTAGAATAAAATTACAACCACACATAGCTAAAAAAGTCTTAGAAATGCCAGATAAGTTAGACAAAACTAAAGATTTACAAAAATTCGTAGGATTATTAAATTATGCTAGAGCTTTTATAAAAGAATTAGGAAAAGTAGCAGGACCACTATACTCTAAAACAGGATCTACAGGTCAAAAATCCTTCAATACTGAAGACATAAAACTAGTTCAACAACTTAAAAGCATGATACAAGACATCCCAAACTTAACATTGCCTTTAGAAACAGATTATTTAATAGTTGAAACAGATGGAAGCCTTTTAGGATGGGGAGCAGTATTAAAGGCAAAACCCAATAAATACAGCGATAAAAAGGATGAAAAAATTTGTGCTTATTCAAGTGGAAAATATAAAGAAAAGGGAAAACTAAATAGCATAGATGCGGAGACACTAGCAGTAATTTACGGTTGAAATAGTTCTAAACTTTATATATTAAATAAGCCAAAAATATTAGTAAGGACAGACTACGAGGCTATAGTAAAGTTTTATCAGAAGATAAAGGATAAGACTAGTAGTAAAAGGAGATGGTTAAATTTTCTAAATGCTACTTCAATTTATAATATTATTTTGGAACATATTAAAGAAAAAGATAATAGCTTAGCAGATCAACTAAGTAGAATAATTAAAGAAGACTACTAATGATTTTTGTTTCAGTATGAATACAGGAAAAGGAAAAGCCAAATCAGAAGCCTCATCATCCCAAGACTATCTAAAGACACTAATGAGCAACACTCATTTCAGACAACTTACAATGCAAGAACAACCAAAATTAGATAGAATAAATTTTGGACCCCATAACTTGGTATGTTACGAACCATCCAACTTTATTTTCAGACGAAAGCCAGACGTACAAGTGAATAAGCCGCAGATAAGTCTACTAGACAATTTATGGATAGCTTATAATAGAAGTGACTTTAATCATTTTATTTCAGTTGTAAATGCATTAAGTTACTATTTTACTGAGAAAAATACTACTAACAAGTTTAAATTCTATGTTGTTCTCAGAGGACAACAGCAAGGAGTGTTCCAGACTTGGATAGAGGTA
>NW_025836638.1:0-4649 GCF_002878395.1 Capsicum annuum | reverse complement strand
CCTGGGAGTTCCCCTCCTCCAAGTATTTCTTTGAGGGAAGAAGATTGGGTGGAGTGTGATGAGATGGTAACTTTTATTATCAGCAGAGTCCCTGAGAGTCATGAGAGCTATGCTCAGATCAGAACTGAACCAATTGTCAAACAATTTTTGGGGTCTCAATGGCCTTCAGTAAGTGAACTCTTGTCTTGGTACAAAAAGAGAGCTAGAGATATTGATACCTTAAGTGGACAACTCGACAACTCCATGTGCTTAATTGACTTTGCCTGTCGGAAAGGCATTTCTCAATTGCAGCCGTTCCTAGAGGAAATTTCTTACTTACACCAGCTTATCTATTCCGCGGAGAATGAAGAAATGAATTTCTTCATGAGTCTTACTCTATGGGAAAGCTTACCTGATTATGAAAAATTTAAATTGATGTTGATTGGGGTCAGAGAAGATACCGTTATTACAAGATTACATAGTAAAGCAATTCCATTCATGAAAAAGAGGTTTCACTCTTCGACTGTACCTTCCGGAGATGAGAAAACAGATTGCTCAGCTGAGTCATTTCTGGTCAGATGGTTGAAGGAGATCGCCTCTGAGAAAAAATTGGAGATGTGTTCAATTGTAATTGAAGAGGGTGTCAGAGAGGTTCACAATAATAACCTTTTCCATAATGAGGCTGAAGTTGTAGATTGTGCTCTGCAGTGCATATTTGCTTGCTCTGTCACAGATAGGTGGAGTACGATGACCTCCATTTTGTCTAAACTTCCATTTCCGCGTGGTAAGTCCTTAACAGAATGCTATAATCCTGTCATCACCAAAGTCCTCATACTGGCTATAAAAATGCCCCCTCCCCTCCCCCCCACCCAAAAGAAAAAGCAAAAAAAACTTGAGAACAAAGCATTTTCTGCAAGATTTCTTTGACGTCAGTTCTTGATACATGTAATATAAATTTTTATTAATATGTAATGGATATTCCATGTATTCTCTCATCTATGTTTTTCTGAGTATCAAACCTTTGGGGCATATAAGTAAAAATATGTCACAGGCTTACATGAAATTAATAGAATACCAAAAACAAGTTGATTCTTACGTGTGTTTGATTCAACACTTACAGAATTTATGAAGTTACATTACAAACAGCTTGTGACTAACAACGATTGGGTAGCTGAGCAGTTGCATATGCTTTTTTAACTTTATTGAAGTCACTACTAATATTTTTCCCTAGAGTTTACTACTTAACAGAAAAAGAAAAGAAATAATTGTCCAAATTGTGGTTTAACAGATTCTGAAGCTGCACGCCTCAAGGAAAGGTTGAGACTTGCAGAAGGTCATATTGAAGCAGGAAGAATATTGGCCCTTTACCAGGTTAGGTTTTCCCTTTGTGCGTAGTGATCATGTATAACTCATATTCTCTTTCTCTTAAACCCCACAGGATAGTATTGTTTCCGTCTAGGCTAAGTTCCGCAATTTGGCGGTTTCGTGGTCCAAAATTTTCATCAAGCATCTGTTGGATCATAATAGTACTCCCTGGAACCTCTTTTGACATATTAATTCATAGGATACGTGTTCTCTCACTCTCCTCTTCGGTGATTGTCTCTACTCCCTCGTTTCCACAAACTGCTGCTTACAGTCCCTTTTCTGGTTTAGCAGCCATAATTACCCCAGACCTGGATGCAGCTTGGATTGTTTATAGCATGCTAATTTGGTCTTAACTTCCACTGCTGTTGCCAAACTTTAAATCACAATGGTCAATGATAATTTTGATGTTTTTTCTTTCCAACAAATTATGGTGTCACAACTCATAAAGATGCTGGTTTTACTATTCCTTTATGTATATACATATTAGTTTTGTGGTATGCGCGTTTGTTATGGCCCCTAGTTCTGGATCGAGTCGCTGGACGACTAACTTGGAAGTCAGACCTAACTTTATGGTCTAAGCCTTTGTTTTTGTTTCGTGACTTGCCTTGCTGACCTGGGAACTTGTTTGAGATAGTCCCGGGTTTGTTGATAAAATCCAACTTGTTTTATTAATAATGTCAACTATCTTAAATAGAGGTTTATAGTAGTAAAGAGTCCTAACAAACTAGAAATAGAAAAAACCCTATAAAACTGAATTAACAAGAGTCCTAATCCACTCAGGGAACTTCTATTCTACTAACAAAATATTTCAGAAAATATTAATCATTATCAGTCCTATTAATCCTATTAATTCTTGCGTGTGCAATATTGTTTCCCGACAAAAGCATCAATAACAGCGTTGCACATGGACATGTATATCAAGTGATGCAGTATAGAGTTCTGTAAAATAATATTGACTCTGCACCTACTTATGTCATATCTTTTCCCTTTTAGTTTGTTATTAAAGAATGCAACTTTTCTATATTAAAAAATAATATAACATTAAAATTCTCATTTTGTTCTTAATGAGATGACTTATAGCCACGTAAATATCTAAGACTCATTTAGACTACTAATTTCAAATGTATCTTTTGTCGTTCTAGAACTTCTTGCTGAAAATCTTAAGCCGCAATTTCAGCTTGTCCAATAGACAAATGTTAAACATATGAGGGATTATACATCAAGTTAGTTCAAGAATCATTTGATTTATGTAGAAACACAAGCTCACCTTGATTAGTCCTTCTGCCTTAACAGCTCTCTGAAATGCCTAATTGAACCTTAGTCCTTACATCTATGGCTACAATCCGTATGAGCAAAATCACTCACCAAATACTGCTAATTAATTATAAAAGCTTATTTAGTTGCACTTAATAGAATGCTGCTCTAGCTACCTGCAACAGCCTTCTCTCTTCGAGCTACTATTTATAGGGATGATTTTGTTATAAACTTTAATTTGCTTCTCTACTGACTAATCCATGGAAGTTGCAATATTACATGAAGTTCTTCGCATCAACTTTCCCTTAGTTACAAACCAAATAGCTGAATACTGTTTTAAACACTACAGGAAATACAAAACATTGTTATACATGCTGATTGTTGAGAAGGTCATCAATGGCATATAAAAACCAACAGGTTGATGATCATAAAAGAAAAAGTTTAACTCATATCTGATAAGCTTCATATGAAAAACCTCGTTGTTCAAACTGTTAATGATGAGGTCCACGTGACAATTAATCTGCGGTGTGCACAATAAAATTTCATAGTTATGAAGTTCTAGTACATTTTCTTTTTGAACATTAAAAGGTATTGTTTGAATATCAGCAACCAGAAGAAATTTACAGTGTAGCAACATTACATATTGTGTAATGAGCTCAAAAAATCTATCACGGACTCTATATCAATCATCTTGACATCGACAAACAAATTATCATATGATGATCCTCACTTATCATTCACATGTACTTTATTATTTCATGTATAATTACTTAGTCAAAGCTTTAAATTTAATAATATTGGTATTACTTCACAAAATCGAGTACTACATTATTTGGCATACAAATACAGCGCATGTGGTGAGAAACCAGTCATTTTTATACAAAAGGATCGTGCTGTTGCTTGCAGATTGACTATTGATTGTGGTAGTGAAACCTTCTTTGCTTTTCATCACAACTTGGATAATAATAGTTTCCAATTTTTTCTCCGTAATTCTCAGGTCCCAAAGCCTATCAGCTTTTTCCAGGACGCATATTGTGATGAAAAGGGTGTAAAGCAGATAATTCGTCTCATCTTGTCCAAATTTGTTCGCCGACAGCCTGGACGATCAGATAATGATTGGACAAACATGTGGCTTGACTTGCAGTCTTTGCTAGAGAAAGCATTTTTCTTCATAGATCTTGAATATGTTTTAATGGAGTTCTGCAGGGGATTGCTGAAAGCAGGAAAGTTTTCACTTGCAAGGAATTATTTGAAAGGTGTGGGTTCAGTGTCTCTGGCAAATGATAAAGCAGAAAATCTTGTTATTCAAGCTGCCAGAGAATATTTCTTCTCAGCCTCAAGTCTTTCTAGTTCCGAAGTAAGTTCATTTTATCTATCAAATACTAGCATAGGAGTCATACTAGCATAGGAGTCATTACATAATCTCTATGTTAACATTGGGAAGACCGTAAAAGTCTGTACTTGTTGATGAGTTGCCTCTCTCGAAAGCTCTAACCTGCCTTCGGAACTTGGTATTCCATTCTGTCTGATGTTTCACTCCTCCCAAAGGATATCGAAGCAAGTCCTTATTCGAGACTTCTCTTCCTCCTGATTGTGATTTGTGTGTATCATGTTCTAGAGAATTAGTAAACAAATAAATTACTTCTAATGTTGCCTCCTCGGGGAAAGAAAACCAGATCTCGCCTAACTTTGTTCATTTTGCTTAAAAAATATGGCAGTAGCTTTTGGTGTATTTGGAGAGCATTTTGTTTCCTTGACCAATATCAAGGAATTATTGAGGATCAATTACGGCTAAAATCTGAAAATGTTGTTGGATGTGCACAATGTCCTAAGAAGTGATGTTTGCATTGAATGATATTGATGGCACCTTTGGTGGATACCTTTGCCTTTTTGTATTTAATTGAACCTGCTTTTCCTTAATCACGACTAAGGACATGCTTGCTTGTTATTGTCTTGTTACATGAAAGAAGGGGTGTTGTATTTGGTCTGTCAAACCTCAAATTTCCCAATCCCCTCCCCCATAAAGCATTGAAAATGTTCCTCTGCAGTCT
>NW_025836637.1:0-1040 GCF_002878395.1 Capsicum annuum | reverse complement strand
ACTTCAATATCTCAAACATTTCAACTATTAACTTCTCAAGGATTAAAGTCATGGGGTATAGACACAGCATTAATTTCTCAAGAAAATATGTAAAACTCATGTCAATAGACTTTCAATTCAAGGGAAACATCAAAAGCATGCAACCAATAACAATGGGTGAAAACCCCAATTCAATTTCATGTAAAATCTCATAAATTACAAAGAATCATAGTTTAAATAAGCTTTTGGGCACAAGGGTGAAAGGATTACCCTTGTTCAAAACCCCACATACCTTGAATTAGAAGCTCTGGATGAACTCTCACTTTTGGAAATCTATTTGTACTCTTGAATGAGGGTTCTTAAATCCCTGGACTTGGCAGCCTTAAATCTTGACTTAATTTAGAAAATCTATGGTTGATTCTTAAGATTCTTGGTAGAGGTTTCGGATACTTAGGGTTCTTGTTTAGAGAAAACTTGAAAAAAACTTCATAGAATTCTTGTAAATGACTTTATTTTGGTGTTTGTATTGTTTAAGAGGTTCGGAAAAAGTCCAAAGAGCCCTTTTTAACTTCTGTATGAAGCTGGAAAAAGTCGAACTAGGAACCCAATTTTATGGGCCACCGAGGTGCGCCACTATCTTAGAGGCTCACTGGAAATTGACTAATCGGAATCTGGGAGTCACCGCGACGCGGAGCATCGCGTTATCCCACTAGTTGGGACCTAAAACTTCAGCAAGACTCATCACAATCATGCTAGGCCACTGCAAATTGACTATTCAGAAATTGGGGTCCTCCGCGACGTACCACTATCATGGAGTTCCACTGAAATTTGACAATAGTCAAATAGATACTCTCTGCGATGCGCCAAGCACTATAATGATGATGTTTTATGAATAGGACTTAACTTGGCCGAAACTTCTTACCTAGGTATCAAATTTGGGCAAATCTTATATGGATGGAACGATTATCAAATTTCCAATGCGATAAAAAAACAAAATTTGTGAAATTCTATATAGTTAACACGATACTCACTTTAGAAGTCACTTCTCAATATTTTAGGGC
>NW_025836636.1:0-1218 GCF_002878395.1 Capsicum annuum | reverse complement strand
GAGAATTTACTTTCAGTTCAGGACCCTCCTAGAAAATGGGAATTCACTAAATGTTCAGGACCCTCCTGAAAAATGAGAATTTACTTATGTTCAGGCCCCTCCTGGAAAATGGGGCTTTATTTTCAGATACATGAATCTTTCTTTATCATAATATTTGTTTAGAATAATTTTGTTCTAGTTTGGACTTTGATATCAGGATCCCTCCCGAAGAACAAGGTGATGAAATTGGAAGTCAGGAGCCCGCCTGAAGAACAGGGTGATGAAATGGAAAGTCAGGAGCCCAACTGAAGAACAGGGTGATAAAATTGAAAGTCAGGAGCCCGCCTGAAGAACAGGGTGATGAAATTGAAAGTCAAGCAACAAAGTGAAATTGAAAGTAAAGCAACAAAGTGAAGAAATTGAAAGCCGAAGCACAGGGCGAATAAATGGAAAATTAAGCAAAAATGTGAAACAATTGAAAACCAAGCAACAAGTGATGAAATTGCAAGTCAGGAGCCCGCCTGAAGAATAGGGTGATGAAACTTAAGTCAGGAGCTCAACAGAAGCTGTATAGATAGGACTTTGTAATTTCATTTATGTTTTAACTTATAATTTTCATTTTTAATGTAATGACAGAGCCGCGGACCGGAACCTCGATGGAACCTCACTCGACTCTCCAGCTTGGTATAGTCCACCTCCTTTCGATCTTGTAAGATACCGGTCACTTGATTCCCTTATAACTTGGGTAGGTAGGATGTCCGCCAAGACTCGGTTGTCCTTCTTTCTTCAGTTTCTTTCTTCGAATAATGATCGGGACAAAATTCTGTCTCGTTGTCTACTTCTTTGTATGAAAACACTAGGTGTTTACATTCAAAGGGGGCATGATGTAGACACATAATTTTGTCCCGTCGATGATATTTTTATTTCCGATATCACATAATTTAAGCTCACTTTTTATATTTTTTCCCCAAGAAAATAAATATCCACCTCACCTTTACTTATTTATGCATTTACTTTTGTTTTGTTTTTATCCAAATAACAAGCCATAACAAACTTTGTCTTATCCTAATATTCTAACAACCCACCCAACTAAAAATTGACAACACATCCTAACCCCTACCCCTCCTACCCACACCCCTTTGGCTCTACCCCACTAGAAATACATACACGACATATATACACACATAGGGAACAGAAAGGATACAGAATTCATATAAAACAACAAAAATAAAAACCCAC
>NW_025836635.1:0-1146 GCF_002878395.1 Capsicum annuum | reverse complement strand
TTCTGCCTTGGAGTGACGGTCAGAGTGACGGTCTGTCAAAGGGTGTGCCGATCCACCAAGTCGTCCATCACTCGAGGCCCAGGAATGGGACACTCTATCTCGGCCTGATGGACCCATTTGATTGTCCATCAACTTTTTGACGGTCCACCAACCAGGCCGTCACACGATGGCCCAAAAAGAAGGTTACTGCCTTGGCTTGACAGGACAGTTGACAGGACACCAGGGACCTAACGGTCCGCCAAGTCTACCGTCAAACCTGCGCGTTCTGATACCGTTTAGTAAAATGGCCATAACTCCTTTGTCCGATGTCAGATTTTGATGAAATTGGTATCGATGCAAAGCTTATTCAATACTTTACATGACAAAAAGTGGGAATTAGAGAAATACAACATGGGTTAAATATCAATCACTTTGGAAGTATACATATCCATTCAAAAGGACAGATTTAGGCTTAAGGAGTGATCGGGGTATTACAGGAACAGTAAAATTATGGCTATCAAATTTAACTGAAGAAAGTAAAAAGGTACTAAGATCTGACAAAAATACAAAAGGAACAACTAAAGAAGGAACAACTAAAGCATCACCCATAGAAATATTAAAAAAATATGAAACGGCTATCAGAAATGAATTTAGTAGTATAGAAAGAGAAGAAGAAGAATAAAATATAGAAAAGGATACAAATAGGAATATAATGTTGAAATTAGCAATATGTAATATGTGCTACATAGATGAATATACATGTGCATTCAAAGAATATTATTATAAGGAAAAATATAATGTAGAAGAAAGTAAGGAAATAAGGAGATTATATTTTAGCAAACTACCTGAACCATTTAGTTCAAAAATAATAAAAAGTTGAGATGAAGCAAAAATAGTAGATACTCTAGGATCAAGGATACAATTTTTACAACAATGGTATAGGAATATATGTGAAAAGTATAGGAAAGAATTAAAAATTAAAAAAACATTAATAAAGAATTTAGCATGTTGCAAAGATAAAAATAGCACCCCAATTTGGATGTGAAGAAAAATACTACAAGAAAAGAAAAAGACATAAGAAATATAATAAATATAAGAAATACAAGATATAAAAAGTAACGATCCAATAAAATATGTACACCTTGGAGGAACAAAAATATTAATAAA
>NW_025836634.1:0-1127 GCF_002878395.1 Capsicum annuum | reverse complement strand
ATTTGAGATTGTTTTAGAAGTTGCCGGTCTTTCAGTACTATTTGGTACCACAGCTTTGTGGATGCTTCATCTGATATTTGCTTTCATAATCAGCTTTCTATGCTATTATGGAAGGCGTGTTTACAGTATTTCTAGGATTACCTTTGCAAAAATTTTAAAGAAAAATTATAATTAGGAGACCTTTGAATGAATAGATTTTAGTGAGTTTCTGATTTGCTATTTGAATTATCACCAGAGAAACTTCTGCATGTTAACGTGCTCTTTTATGCAGCTATTCGGCTATATGAGTACATATCCTATTGCCTATCTCAGCTATCATACACTGATAAGAGCATGAGAAAGCTGATAGAGTTATTTAAAATGTATGAACGTGCCTTATCTCAAGACGCTGTGATGGAGAATTTTCTAACTATTATCAACAAGGTAAAATTTGTTGTGGCATCACAAGGCTTTAGGCTTGGACTAGTTTTTGGAAGTTATTGGGAATTCATTTCACAGTGTTAAAGCTTTATTTGCCTGTTTGAATGTCTTTAATTTGGGAAAGAAATTTGCTAAACCTGAACTCAAATCATGTATTGAGGAGTTTGAGGAAAAGTTGAATAAGTTCCACATCGAGAGGAAGGAACATGAACTTACTGCGTATAGACACCTAATTTTGTCCCTCCCGAAGTCCAATTTTATCTATTTTTATCTTACCTTATCACGCACCCTCGCCCATGTGATTATCCCTCCATAAAATGACAAAAATAACAACCCTTAACTAATTTTATCTTATTCTAACTACCCCTCCCTATTAAATTTTAACACCTCACATACCCAATCTCACCACCTACCCCACCTAACCCCTACCCCTACATACCCTCCCTCTCTCATGGGATACACAAAAAAAAGATAAAGACTCACCGGGAGCCCACGTGATGAGTGATGATTTTCCGTTCTTGAATTGAGAAAAGGAACCTTCTAGGAAAGGGGTAAGGGGGGACCATTTTTGGTTTTGGGTGGTTTTCATTTTAGTATATAGATATACATAGAGTACAAAAAAAAAGGGGAGCTCACGCTTTTTTTCTCCTAAGAGCACAAAACACATACATAGAGAATATACAGAGAAGGGAGCATAAAACAGAGGG
>NW_025836633.1:0-1147 GCF_002878395.1 Capsicum annuum | reverse complement strand
CAAAAGCCATAGTTTTGGTTGTCAGGTAATAACATTCTTAATCTTTCATTTCGTTTAAGCAAAGTTGTTACTTTGCTCTTCTTCTTCATTGTTTTAATGTATTATTACTTTTTTTTTGTAGTGGGTTTTTGATTTACTGATGAGAGTGTTAATGAAAATTGGATTTTGGTAGAACAATTTGTTAAGTACTTTGAGAGGTATCGAGAGATAATAGTCTTGGTGATTACGAAAAATAGGCATACAGGTAGACCCAGAGGTTCTGGGTTCATCATATATGCAGATCCAACCGGTGTAGACACTGTTATAGCCAAAAGCCATATTATCAATGACAAACTTGTAGACACTGTTATAGCCCAAAACCATATTATCAATGACAAACAAGTGAGTAGTTTAGCTTCTGCTTTTATGTACCTCCTCCTTTCATGGTCAATTGATCTTGAATTGGAGTTGTGAGATATTATAAAACTATGCTCAACTTTGTTGACTACCTGTAATATATATACACACTTTAGTTAGTCATGCTTTAGTTAGAGGGTCTATGGGAAACAACCTCTCTATCTCTAAGTAAGGGTAATGTATGTATATGGGATTACACTGGGAATATTGTTGTTCTAAGCCGAGTGACTGTTGTAAGCAACCTCTCTATTTCTATCTCTTTCTCATCTGATACTGAATGACATGTTGAAGGTTTGGCAGGACTATCATATACTCGTATGTAGCTTTCTTGTGGTAGATTTTCAGCATCTTGATTTGTGTGAATCATTCCTAGGTGAAAGGTTATATAAATGAAATGTCCATCTGCCTGGAAGATGAAGATGAAAGAATTTCAAATTTTGCCAAACTTTTATTTCATGAGTTGTCAAAGAAAGGTAGCATATCTACCAAACTTTTCTTTTATCAGTTGGTAATAAAGAAGTCAATCTATCTTATCTCTTTCTAGTCTTTCTACAGTTGAGCTTCTTTCGTCTGCTGTTGCATGTTTTTGACTGTACACACACATCAAATAATAATGTTTTTTCTCTTTGAACTTAATGTTTATAGGAGCAATCCAATTTATAACCTACTTCAAGATATTCTTGGAAAGTTATCTAGCCAGAACTCGAAGGAAGAATCATTCTGCAACATTATGCAATTTTTAATTGCTTCA
>NW_025836632.1:0-1078 GCF_002878395.1 Capsicum annuum | reverse complement strand
GTATGTCTCTTTATTTTTTCCCCTAAACTTGACATTGAGGTTTACCACAACTTTCTGTGAGGTTTCACGGTTTTGTGCATAAATCACGATACCAGCTTGCTCCACTTGCTATTGCTAGCCATGTCGTGCAGTTTACTGTCAGATTTTATAGTTCTTTCTCTAGTTAATCCTGCGTGATTTACATTTCAGAGATGTAGTGGTTGTCAACTTTGAGTTGTGGTTCTGCACGTTTCAAAGGTTCTGAGATACTTATTTGATATTGCTTTAGAAGTTGCCAATCTTTCAGTACTATTTGGTACCACGGCTTTGTGGATGCTTCATCTGATATTTGCTTTCATACTCAGCTTTCTATGCTATTATGGAAAGCGTGTTTACAGTACTTCTAGGAGTACCTTTGCAAAAATTTAAAAGAAAAATTATAATTAGGAGACCTTTGAATGAATAGATTTTAGTGAGTTTCTGATTTGGCATTTGAATTATCACTAGAGAAACTTCTGCATGTTAACATGCTCTTTTATGCAGATATTAGGCTATACGAGTACATATCCTATTGCCTATCTCAACTATCATACACTGATAAGAGCATGAGAAAGCTTATAGAGTTATTTAAAATGTATGAACGAACGTGCCTTATCTGAAAACGCTGTGATGGAGGATTTTCAAACTATTATCAACAAGGTAAAATTTGTTGTGGCATCACAAGGCTTTAGGTTTAGACTAGTTTTTTGAAGTTACTGGGAATTCATTTCACATTGTTAAAGCTTTATTTGCCTGTTTGAATGTCTTCAATTTAGGGAAGAAGTTTGCTAAACCTGAACTCAAATCATGCATTGAGGAGTTTGTGGAAAAGTTGAATAAGTTCCACATCGAGAGAAAGGAACAAGAACTTAATGCCAAAAATGCTCAAAGCCATTAACAGAAAGTGGACAGCATGGAGAGCATCACGGTGGCTCAAAAAGAAGAAGAAGACGAAATTAATGAATCTGTAATTACAGAAGGTAATTTTCTCTAAGTCAATTGCCTGTTCATTCAGCTATTACTATTTCATGTTTTATTTACAAGGTTCTCATTTTGAAAC
>NW_025836631.1:0-2658 GCF_002878395.1 Capsicum annuum | reverse complement strand
CTCAGGGTCATAGTATTGAAGATTATCGAGATTTGAAAAGAGAAATTAAAAAGATGATTCATGATGGATCAATTATGGTGCAGAACATTGATAGTGAGGGAAGCTCTAGTCATGCTGATATGCAAACCAGTGGCTAAGTTGTCAGGCTGAGCAATTGAGAATTCACCTATCTCCCTACTAGGAAAGGGTCTGGTAGTTTGTTTTGTCTTCTTTTCTGTTTTACGAATTATTTCAGGATTGTAGTTCGGGATCTATCTTGTTTTGTCCCTTTGTCATTTATATTCAAACCCTTCTATCTTTCATTTTTATTAAATGGAGTGTCCCGTTTTTCTTTGTGTTTTAAATATGTGTTGTTTGTTTGTTTGTTTTTACATAGTACATTTTATGTTGACTCTAATGATATGATATGCTAGTGAAATTTACAGCTAGATCTTAACATCCAGCTTAATCATGAAGCATTGAATCGGAGAGTTAAAGTTAGGGAAAGAGAGCATATGAGAAAATAGATAGAGTGCTGGGGAATTTGGTGATCAAGTTGAAGCCTTCTTTGAAAATTAAGGCAATTATTTTGAGAATCATGAGAATAACTTGGTCATCATTTGGAAGACATGTCTCAATTAGGTCAAATAGTGGATGTGTGATCCTACATCAAAAGGAATAGAAAAATTAGCTCCACGAAAGCATAAGGAATGTACAACAAAGTGGAGTTGTATACTGGGCAAGTGTAGAAAAAGAAGTGGCACACATGCTCGGGGAAAGTTGATCTTGATCGTGCATTTTCGCATTGCATGCTATGTACTAGCATTTTCAAGAATTGATATGACGAAGGCATTTCATTCTGCTATCTAAACATTGTGTCATCCTTTGTTTACCCCATTTGGGCCTTAGTATTATTTTCTTTCATACCCCTCTTTTGGAATCACGATAGAGTCAGCAAAGCTTAAAAGAAAAATGTCGAGCAAAACAATAGAGTCAAAAATTTTCAAAAGGAAATGAGAGAAAAATGTGTCCAAAAAGAAAAAGGAGTGTAAAGAAAAATAAAGTCATAAAAGTCCCAAAGAAAAAAAAAGTCAACAAAAGAAAAAAAAAACAAGTCCGAATCAAGCAAGAAAGAACAAGCTGCCAGAACTACGCATGACCTGATTCTCCTCTCTTGGGGGTGAGATACGTAGGCTGCCCTACTCAGGGCTCGGTCCAACCAAATAAACAATTTAGAGTCACCCAGTCAAAAGAAACTGGGGCATGAGTTAATCCTCATTGTTTGAGTCTATTTCAAAAGTTATAAGTCCTACCCCACTTCAAGTGTCATTTGGGCCCCATGCCATCCTTTCTTTCTAACCTTATCCAAAAGCCAAGTTACAACCAAAGAAAGACCTTCAGATCAATCTTTGAGGATGTTAAGGCGGAGCATGCAAGGGATATGATGATGCATTTGGGAACTATTTGTCTTCCTCAATATAGGGAATCAAGAGAGAAATAAAAATGAGAGAGTCTTATTGGTGAAAACCCTTACGGGCACCATAAGGCGATGGCAAGTTGAGAGAAATAAAAATGAGAGAGTCTTATTGGTGAAAACCCTCACAGGCACCATAAAGCGATAGTGAGCACAGAGAAAATGAAAGAAGCTTGTTGGTGAAAACCCTTCAAGGCGCCACTAGCCGAATGGGGTCTTAAATGCAATTAACCTAAGAAAGCAACTCAGTTTCAAGGACATTAACTCAACAACAATCTAGAAAGTTTGGATGAAAAGATCAAGCTGCTTAATCCAAAATGCATGGCATAATCATTAGTGTTGACTGCCATTTTTAGATGAATTTTTCGTTTCTTTGTTTTAAAAAGGGACATTCATTGTCTTTTGTTTCTTCTCTTTATTTTAATTTTATCTTTCTTAAGTCAGTTATCAAAACAAAAATTGTCATTCTTTTTTTCGTTTCTTGTCTTTGAGTCAAGTCCTTGTCAAAACAAATGATAAAAGATTTCAAAACTGGCTACCAGTTTCTTTAATTGCACAAAGCAAGACAAAAGCTAGCACATGAAAGAGACATGATTGTGAGCCCAAAAAAAGTCATGCAGGGAGTTTTGTCAACAGAAAAGTCGGGGAACTCATGGAAATACCAAGATTCAAAGGGTTTATTCGAGAAACACGACAAAACAGAAATACTGTGTTTATTTCAGAGTCACTCTTAATAAGCTGAGTTTGAGTCAATGATACAGCAAGTCAATGACATATGCTAATGGTTGGAAGCAAAGCTAAATGTGAAGGAGGCAGGAGCAATTGCCTCAAAAGCCAAAACCACAAACTAGCCACCATGTTTTTAAACTCACAAGTTTTCTTTGTATGTAATAGGAATCATGTTGCATTCAGATCAAGGATTTCAGAGCCTAAACATCAAAGGCCGTAATTTCTCACCTCAACAAATGCAAGAGGCAGCGTTGCTGCACAGGTTTGGTAATCAAAACCATGGTAAAACTCATAATTCAAGATCTCTAGGAGACGCACTTCCTAGTTTTGATAATTCAAACAACATTGATAAGGAAACACACTTCCTTGATTGGGTAATTTGAATTTTTCTTCTTAGTTAATGCACTTCCTAACTTAAGTCTTGATTCTTAGAAGACGTACCTTTTAGTCGAGTCATCCCCTTTGATTCCTATAAG
>NW_025836630.1:0-1279 GCF_002878395.1 Capsicum annuum | reverse complement strand
ATATTTATCATGATTTTGATATTTGGGTTGTGAATCTCCATTGGAAATTGTGTTTTTTTAGAAAGTGTGTATTATAAGCATGTTGATGTTGAATATTTGAGATATTTTGAATGATTTGACCTTTTGGTCTTAATGGAGTTGTTTTGAACTCGAGTGTGAAAGAAATCCACAACGTGGTTGATTTTGATAGATGGGAAGCTTGATGGCTCCGGATGTATATTTATATATTACTAAAATTGTTTGTTGTGGATTGTCTTTGAAATGATCTAAGCTAAGTCCGGGAGAAATTTTCAGCACCGAGTGGGAGGTATAAAGTGACCTTATTTCCCTAGAACTACATGCCCTCGTAGGAGTGAGCCTGAGGCTGATTTATATAGTGATCACTAGTTTGTGTGAATTTGATATCGATAGTCCTACTCCGATGGAAAAGATAGGATGTCTCTCCCTAACGTGGGTTGTACGTTGGACTCCATGTAGCTCACATGGTTTATGTCGTTTATAGGATCTCCCAGTGTGTGTGTGTGTTTCCTTGTGTCTATGGTGAATGGTGAAGTGATTTGAAAGTGGAATTGTAAAAGTTATTCTTTCGAAAGATTTAAATGTATTTACATTATGAGAATTAATATTCTTGATAAACTGAAAGTGATTGACAAATTACTTGATGACTCACATGTGTTACTGTAGTTATTTCATCCTCTCATGGTTATGATGATTTTCTTCGAGCTATGTGAGTCTTTCATACATCCTGCATATTTCTAATAAATATTTATGATGATGATGTTTATACAACTGCAAACACCCCCATATACTCAGTTCCTTTCCATGGTAATGACCCATATCTTTGGGTGTGGGCTGCATTTTCTCGGAATATAGGTTCTGGTGCTCAATTCTAGGTTCGACAGTGATTCTTCAGGCACGCTATTCTACATCCTCTGTTGTGGTTAGTCCTCATGTTCCAAGGACGTTTGTCTGAGATTGATTTCACAAAATCGTTTACATTTGATAACTAAGTATGAGTTAGTTGGCGCATGTCTCAATAGCTCACTAGTTTTATTAATTTTCTTAGAGGCTTGTCAGACTAGTATAGATATTGGGATTTGACTAATAAGTCGCATTTTGTTATCTTTCTGAAATTCTTTTATTCTTGGATGATGATTACTCTATTGATATTTGAGGGTTATTTATTGAAACCCCATTGATTTGTGTTGAACTGAATGAAAATGGCTCAAAGTGTTAGCTTGGGGCTACTCATAGCCTAAAGCACCGTGTGACGCTCTGG
>NW_025836629.1:0-2203 GCF_002878395.1 Capsicum annuum | reverse complement strand
TTTTTTTATTTAATTATTTATTTTAGAAAATTAAAATTTTAAATTGCTTTTTCCTTATATAGAAATAATAATATTTAAACTTAACTTTAAATTTTTAAATTACAAAATTAATAAATTTAATTTAATAAAATAAATTTCTAATGAATATTTTCTTAGAATTTATGTTCGGTCAATATGTATGAAGTTAAAAAGAAATAAAGAAAAATATATAGTGAAATTTTATTATTGTGTAAGATAAATAGAGTGCACTATCCAATAATTTTTATTAATATCATATTTTGCATATGCAAATATAGCATCCCGTATTTAATTAATATACTATTTCGGTGATTTATCGATGATTACTTTTAGATATGATAAAATTATATTAATTTTTACAGTAATAACATAATTAATCGCTCTTAATCAATTATTATGAGTCATCTAGGTATTAAAAAAATAAATAATATTTAATAAAAAATAAAATAGACATAAAATATGAAATTAACTCTTAATGTTTTAAATCAAATTTTCGTCTTTCGAACAATGGTTTTACTATATCACTCCTTATTATAAGTCATTTATGTATTAGAAAAATATGAATAACAAAATGATATGTCAACATAAAATATTTGATTGACTATCAAAATTATATTAGTGCCACATAAACTGGGACGGGTCAAAAGAAGATATAAAGCAATATATATTATATATTTCACAAAAATTACATGAAAAATACTAGAAATCAGAATAATTAACAACTTCAAAAATTTAAAAGATATAAAATATTTGGTCGACTCTTGAAATTATATTAGTGTCATTGAAATTAGAAAAGAAAAAAGTATTATAAATCACAATAATTGAAGACTTAAATTATTTTTATAATATATTGATTATCAATGCCACAATAATTTGGAAAAGAAAAGTAACATATATTAATTTGAAAATTACATAAAAAATATTATAAATTAAAATAATTAACAACTTAAATTATCTAAATACGTATTAAAATAACATATGTTGAACTCATGCAAGATCCGGATGAATCCTAGAAAGCATATGCAATCCTTTTATTAAAAAAATTTATTTAAATATATCAAGATTGAAAAGACAAATAAATATCTTATTGTTGGGTCCGTGCTGACACGGGTCATGCTCCTCTAGTATGTGCAATAAATGCTCCATTAATTGTGGCTTAATTTTCCTCTACATCTTTTTCTTTGATGAGCAAAAAAATTTTTAATTCATTAAAATTTTCATTTATGTATAGTTTTATTGATTAATACGAGACACGCGTTCAAAGCACGTATACTTGACTAGAATAATTAATCTAATTGGTATGAAATATAATCATATAATATATTTAAATGGATTTGCGTGGTAATCAAGATGCCATATATGGTAACTTTTTCTTTATCTTTATCCATATATATTTGGTAAGCTATTTCACGCGTATTTTGGTAACAGCTAGGAATCCAAGTGCAAGTCCTAATCCTACACAAAAAGGGAAAACGCTTTTTTTTTCTCTATATATACTTATGAGTCCAGTTGCAAACTTCAATATTTACGCTTCGATTAGTTTCATCAAATAATGGAGTCACCCACATCTGCCAGTCAAATTCATGTGTTCCCCCAATTTCGTAATGCTAGAAGTACTCTTCCTTGTGCAGTCAATATTTCAGGCAACAATTTTAACTTGGAGATTGATCTACTTGTCAGGTTTGCTTACACTTGTTTTGACAACATTATCGAAGAGTACCCCTTTCATACTAAGTGGTATGGGAAGTACAACTCATTGTCATGGGATATTGTTGACACAGTGCTGCCTTCGAAAACTATCTGACATTGTCCCCTAGAAAGAATTAAGTGGGATGGTCTTGAGAAAATCTTGGAGAGCAAACATGATTTAATCAAATAAATTTTGGTGTATGCTCGTACAACACAGAACCTTGTACCTCCTTTGCAAGATGATGATACAGCTTATGTGAGACTGATAATTGTTGAGAAACTTTATGTATCTCCTCAAGAATTTGAACATACCTAATCCAGAATTGTTAAAAACCAATATGATGAGATTGGAGAAATAGTTTGGAGAGTTACTTATAAAGCTATCAAGGGATTGGGACAATCTAACGAACCATCTTTGTATGAAAAATTACAATGGATTGAAGCCCGTGAAGGGGATATAAAAGATGCTGTGAGGAACACAATAAATTGTTGGTGC